>NW_020200618.1:24385-54525 GCF_001531365.2 Cynara cardunculus var. scolymus
TGTGATTTGAACATCTTCTGTTGTTGGTCCTATGTGGTCTTCTGTGGTAGAACCTCTTCTATCAACACTTGCAGTATTTACTTTTTCCATACTTTTACATTAAATGAAATGAGAGCTAACATTTGTCCTTTGCAACAATGAATAGTATATTATCTTTTCATGAGCATACATCATTTCAAGGAGTTGGTGAGCACTAGAGTCGACTAGTCGGCTCCATACAATACTATACTCTTGAAAGGATATGGGTTTGTCCTTTGTGTGTGGAAGGACAAGACAAAAACAATCGTGCATGGCAAGCTTCATTTGATTGATGAATGCTGGAATACGCTACAGGTCTCTTCAACATTCACTGAGGCGTGTGCAGTCTTCACACATATGTTGACCAGGTTGTAATCACTGCATACCGCTTCAGATCACAAATGTGCCAGTCACTAATCTTTAGTTTCAGTCATCGACATTCACTGAAGGTTCTTGGGTGTGAGTTTTGTCTTCTTGAAGTATCGCTGTCGCTGTAGGATTACAATGCGTGATTTAGCAATCAGTGAATAGACTCAGTGATGATCGCTGGAACTGAAAAGACAAACAATAATACTTCGAAAGGTAAAAGAGATTATCATCAAATCAATGAAAGAGAGGATTAACATTTTCAACAAAATAAATAGTCGAGGATCTGCAAAAGAACTTTTGGATGAGCTTGAGAAGTAGATGCTTGGTAGTGAGAAGTCTATCCAGACAAGGATGAATAAGCATATTAGTGCATATGAAGTGTTCAAGGCTAGAGAGAACAAATCAATCACTAAATCCTATAATCGATTCAATGCGATTCTAAATTATTTAAGGAGAAATGAAATTCAGAAATCCATGTCTGATATAAAATACAAGTTTCTGAAGAATATGAAGCCATAATGGAACACTCTTGTAGTGAATTTGCAGATGAATAAGAACATGTATGAGGAAGACATTCATGATTTGTACATTATCTTGTATGAGCAGGAAGAAATTGTGAGAGAGTTGATGAATGAAGAGAAGGAGGCTGCTGACTCTTTAGCTTTGGTTTCTGGGAAGTAAGAAAATATTAGAACTGAAGCAAAGAACTGAAAGTCTTTGAAGATAGAATTATCATAACAGTCTGAAAGTGAATCAACTAAAGATTCTTCTACTGATTCTAATGATGACGTTCATGAGTTTTCCAAGAAACTAGCCTTGCTGACCAAGAAGTTTCAAAAGAGATTTGGTAACATGAAATTTGTGAAGTATAACAAGAGCAAAGGAAAGGAAGTCAAGCAATAGAAGTTTACAAAAGCCAGAGACCAGAAGGATACAAAAGTTGAAGAAAGCATATGCTTCAACTGCAGGAAGCCTGGTCACTTTATCAGGGACTGTCGTTTCAAGAAGTTTAAAACTATTCTCTCAAGAAGGCTCGTGTAGGATCGATTAACTCTATTTCTTGGTAAAGATTACTTACTTGGATGATCTGTTTGACAGTGATAATGCAGCGGAAAAGGTAATAATCAACCAAAGTAGAAATCAATAAGAACACGATGAAGATTAATGAACACAAGAGAGAGCTTCAAATGATTTTCAATAGAATGAAAATATTGACAATTACAATACTGAAGCACACTGAAATACAAGGGCCTACGCTGCTATTTATACAAGCAAGTAACCGTTTTCTGACATGACCTAAAGCAAATTAATCTAAGCCATTCGATCAAAAACAAATTACAGACAAGAACATGTGATAGGCACGAGCAGCTAATAAACCAAAGTAAAACAGTTAAAGAAGATCTGCACAGAAGACAGACTGCAGAACCTCTGTGAGACACGACAGAGGTTCTGTCGTCTTTGTCTTGTAGCATTGTCTTTGCAGAGGACCAGTTTACAGAACCTCTGTGAGACACGACAGAGGTTCTGTCACTTGAGACTTGAACGCTTGAGCATCTTCTACTGTTGGTCCTCTGTGGTCTTCTGTGACAGATCATCTTCTATCAATACTTGCAGTTTACTTTTTCTATACTTTTACATTTAAGGAAATGAGAGCTAACAGCTCATCTGGCTAAATCCCTTGAGGATGACACGTCCTTGGTAGCTGATAAGAGAGCTGGTTGATAGATTCATCAAATGATGAAGCTGCACATTTTACACAAGTCAACATGTGTCTGATGGCAAAGACTGAGGCAGAAAGCTCATCATCTGACAATGAATCTGAGGTACAAAGTAGTCTGAATGATGAACTTATGAAAGAAATTGAAAATATGAATACTGAGTTTAAAATCTTGAAAGAAAGACTAAAAGGTAAAAGATCATTAATGCTTAAGTTCGGAGAAGAAAGCTATGGCTATAAATGTCTTAGTGAGGGTCTAAGAGAAGAACAAGAAATCCTAAGATTTGAAAAGACTAAAATTGAAAATGATTTTATGTTGCTTAAAAAGAAGTTGAGTGAAGTAGAGTGCGAAAGAGATAACATTCAATTAAAATTTGATGTGATTTTTACTAAAAGAGGAAATCTTCATGCTAAAATCAAACAGTTGGAAGATATTAATTTCAAGAGAGGCCGATCTAAACAAATTCCGAAGATTTTAACTAATAAGCACAAGGATACAAGATTTTATAATCCGGAATTGGTTTTGGGTTTTCAAGAAAATGAAACGTTGAAAAAGACCCCAAAATCTTTATATGACATTGATCAATGGAGGTCTACTAAATTTGCAATTCTTCCTGTTAGGGAAAATCTTCATTAAATCGAAATCAGAATCACCTATTTTTAGTGAAAGTGATAGTGATAAAACCCATGAAGAAAATTTCGATAAATCAAATTTTAATATACAATGATCTAAACTCAAGCTACGAGACAAGAGAAATTTCTTTTTAACATGCCGAGCTTGATTCCTTGTATCCCACTGAAAGTTTTCTAAATAAAACTTCATCTGTTTTTGAATCATCTTCTAAAAGTTCTGAAAAAAACTTTCTGAATTTATTGAAAACTTGACTCCATAAAATTTTGAAAATCTTTTAAACGAGTTAGATTCAAATTCAAAAACTAAAGTGATATATGACTCTGATAAGACTAAAAAAATTACCGCGCAGGATTGGACAGTGCATTCAAATACTGAGTTTGTTTCTAATTTGAAAATATTTGTATTCAAGAAACAAATCTCTGATCTTGAAGATGAACTAAAAGTTGGAAAAGAATTGCATCTTAGTTCTCAAAATGAATTTATGACTAAATCAAGTAATTTTGAAAAACAAATTTTAGAGTTGACCATGCACCTGGTTTGCAAAGATAAACTACATGCATCCAACTTGGAAAAGATTTTTGATCTTCCAAATGAATTAAGTTCGTGTTTTGATGACTGAACTCAACTTATGAGTAAAACCATTAAGCTTGATGAGGAACTTAAAACATCTTCAAGATCAGTTGATAAAACTTCAAAAGATGTTCAGATTGTTTCTAACTCAAAAACCACTGTTATTGAATATTTAAATCTTTCTGAAAGTATCATTGAGAAAGGAGAGCCTTCAAATGCCAAAAAAAATGTTTCTAAGGATTCTCCAAAATTCGTCAAAACTGTGCTAAATGATAATTCTGAATCTTTATCTGCTAAGCGTTCTACTAACTCAAAATCTTTTTCAGTGGCAGAATTGTTAAATATTGGCAAAGACTGCAAGAAGAGATCTTCACAAAAGAATATTAAAAATGTTTCCAATAATTCTTCTTCTATAAAGAATGTTAATGTCAATAAAGATAGCTGCAACTGTATTTTTGTTAAACCTAAATGTAATCTTGATTCAAACTTGAAGAACGCTAAAAAAAATCACATCCAGATGTTCTATCTGTTACCAAAATCATAAAAATTACAATTACTGTGGCTCAAATTCTCTTGCCGTCAATGCTAAATGTAAAAAGTTTTTAAGATCAAAGGATTCTAACTCCAACTCAGACATCTCAGTTTTTAGTCCCAAATATGATCAAACATCTTAAAATCTTCAAACATCAATGGCAGAATCATATATTTCTTGCAAGAACATGTAGTAGGAGAAGAGAGAGAGAGAAAGTCAACACCCAATATATGGTCAAACTTCACTATTATGTAATTGATATTACAATTAGAATCCTCTACCAAAAATACAAGGGACTCACCCTTTATATAGGGTCAAAAAACTAAACTTGGTCAAAGTCAAACTATCTAAGAAAAGTCAAACAGGATGACTTTTACAAAATTATAGACAAAATAAATTTTCAAGATGAATACAATTTTACACTGATTTTCAGTCCTAACATTCTCCCCCTTTGTGTTCAGACTTGAAAGAAATTGCGCACTTCGAGTCTCATTTGAACTTTGAATCTTTAAGCCCATTATGTCTTCTTCAAAAACAATCTTCAACTCGAAATCTTCAGACAATCATTTGTTGAGAAAGATCTTCTAACATTCTCCCCCTCGAATGTAGAACCGTGATGATCCTCTCTTTTGAAAATGTAGATTAGAAACAACAAAAATATTCAGAAACAATGTACAAGATGTGATCTTCAAAGAATCTTCAAACAACAAGTCACAAACTTTCTCTTTGATGAGAAAACTCTGTTGGTAAACTTTTGAAACGATGATCTTCTCATTCAAAAATTGTCAGTCGTTTTGTCATTTTAGCGCATGAATAATCTTTCTATAATTATCTCAGTCGCACTCCTTTTGAGTCTTTTGCCGACATGATGTTACTTCCCCTTGATCTTTACATCAAATTCCCCTTATAGTGATCAGAATTGGACATTTCATTCATTATTACATACTCCCCTTTATGATGAAATGAGAATCATTACATCATACACAAGAATGAATGAAATCCACCGCAAAAATCGTGAAATCATGAAATTGTAAGTAGATCTTTTCAAGTCCACTTGTTTAATCTTTTCAGGTTAAGGGAATGGAAAGATAACAGCCAATTTCAACGAATGAAATTGTTTTTCAATCTTATAAAAATATTGGCATGTGAGTATAACAGATATATTCAGTACAACAGATGTACTGTCTATATGAGACTTTTTGATGCTCATCTCACCAGGTCTTCCATTCAATCATCGATAACTTAATAATAGTATATCTATGAATGTTTTGGAAAAATAACATATAAAATGCAAAATCTGTGTAGTGTAGAAGGATAAAGCAACGTGTGCTTCTTTTAGGCTAAAAAAAGATAAACCTTGTGGACTACACAAATTTATCAAACTCAATTAGTGATCAAAAAGACTTGAAGGGGGACATATATCCTTCTGATTCAATATCAACTTTATCCGAATGAGAAATTGATAGATGATGAGTTGTGTGGCCCAAGTGTTATTGGAACATTTATCTGTTGAGAGATAAATGAGTAGCTGGTGGGGTTGTGACAAGAATTGGCCTGGGCTTTGCCTTTTTCAATACTAGTCTCGAATAATTGAGAACTAATAGATTGTGTGGTATGCCCGGATTTTAGAAGTGTGGAACAGGATTCTTATGTTCTTTTAATCCTGACACAACTCTCGTCAATTCTTTTAGCTCACAACAACTACCCCTCCCTTTTTCATTTTAGTCTCAGCACACAAACCCTTTTGTATATAAACCTCACTCCAATATGGTTGTCCTCATGGGTCGGTTTGTCGGTTCTGACATTCCATTGAAGTGTTTCTAATAAGCACTCAGTCCCTCCTAAATTCAGTATGCTCATATGATCACAAGAATTTATCGAAAATAATATTTCAGATAAAGCACAGTGATCAGATAAAATTTGATCAAGATATTTGGCTTTAAAGCACAATCAATAAAGAAATGATGCGACAACGATCATATTATTCAGTATGCGAGAGAAATGAATGAAGATATGTAAGAATGAGTTTACAGATTCTGATTTTTTTTAAAAATGAATTGTATATCAATCAAAGAAAAAAAATAGAAAATCAGTTTTTGAATACAAACGAGCGTATTATCACCGAAAATGATTTTCTTATAAGAGGCGTGATAATAACAGTTTGAAGAATAGCTGAAACAGGTATTGGAGTTATGTACGATGAAAAATTACGCAAGTAAAATCTCAGGAAATATATGTTCAGAAAATGTACTCGTTTCCCAAAAAAAATTATATACCAAAAAACATTTATTGAATTTTCTAGAGACTCCCCCTAGAAAGTAGATTATAGTAATGTTTCAGTTAAGCTCAAAAAAATTAAAGAAAAAATAAAGGAAACATTTTAAGCACGGGTTCTAAACTGAGTGTTTAGAAACCACACTCGGTAAATGTTGATCCTCTCTCTCAGTGATTTGATGATAATCCCTTTTCACTTATACGTTGTATTTATGTTTCTGTCTTTTCAGTTCCAGCGATCTTCACTGAGTATGTTTAGTGATCAACTTCACTTTCAATCACATGGAAGTGAGTTTCTGTGTTCCCACACTCCGGTCGGCTATTCATTTTCCGAAGGGCCCCTTCGACGGCGAACCCTCTACCACCGAGATCATCTAGCTTCTCGACGCCATTGGCTACCAGTGGCCAATGAAGAAGGACTTCAACGCCCCTCTGAAGTCCTTAACGAAGATTGAGAAGAACAGGATGTCAGCTATCTGGCAATACYTGTTTTCTMAKTTCATCCAGTGCATGGGTGGAAAAACTGGAGGTCAGGACCAGGCCTTTAGGATCGCCTTGATCATAGGCGTATCTGTGATTCAGCGTCGTAATATAAATTATGCTGGGGTCATTTTTGATGACCTGGTGCTCAAGCTGAACAAGCGCCAGCGAGAAAAGGTAGTGCCTTACACCAGGTTTCTCTCAATGGTGTTTACCAAGATCTTTAAATATCTTTACCCCAAAGAAGGAAACCTTCAGGTTTTCAAGCTTGGATTCAGGATTCTGGATCATAAGCTGAGGGACAGTGATGTGGCACTAACTTCTATTATGTCAATCACTACCTCTCAAAAGGCTTTAGTTATTCAAACTAGCCTTATCCCCGAGGCATTTTCAGCTCACCCTCCCAGCTCTTCAGTGATCTCTCCCATCATTGTCATATCAGTGGTACCTACCCTCACCGCCTCAGTGACCCAAATCACTGAACGTGTGAATATAAGCACCGCCACCGCTGAACACCCATGTCTCTTCTTGACGATTTTCTCTTCTCCTCCTTCCTTGGTCTTTACACATGTCGATGATGTATCAGCAACTGTCCTTCCTGATACTGAGATGTGCACCACTGGACCTGGGGTTTCTCCTCTCGATGCTCCTCTGCATACATATGTCCATCCTCTCGATGACATCTTTGCTCATGCCAGTGACAATTCTTTTGATGTCACTGATGGCCCCTCAGGTATTCCATCTACCTACCCTTTCTTTTCTTCTAACCTTGAGCTTTTCGCTCACACTTCTTCTTTTGCAGGTCCTTCTTTGATGCATCAGTTTGATGCTCAGAAAGTGGAAGAGGAAGAAAGAAAGAAATATGATGGAGGAGATGAAGAGATCGATGATGCCTATGATATGGCATCAGACATCGAACTTCTCTTTCCAGCCGTTGATACCATCCTCTGCAGGATCCACGAAGTCCACCAAGAGATGCCCCACCAAATTGATCTTGATGCGAACTTCCTTACCATCCAGGCAGATGTTCAAGAAGTTCAAAGTCATCTACAGACTCTCCAAGAAGTTGTTCAAGCCAACACCGATGCCATTGCTATTTTTCACAACAGGGCTGATGATCCTCAGGCTACCGCTGATCAGCAGACTGACCTTCTTCAACAGATCCTTGATGTTGTCCGTCAACCAGCTCTAGTGATCTCACCTTCTTTTTCTACCAATGATTGCGCTCAGCTCCATGAGACGCGTGAGGCAACAAAAACTCTATCCATTGGTTTGCAGAGGCTAAAGGAAATAATGGTTCTCTAGCGTCAGCGCTTGGACGAACTCTTTGGCCAATTCTCTCAAGTCTTAGCTAGAGAGGGGGAGATGAGGTCCAACGCTGGTGAATCATCCGATGCTGTTCCTACCCATTCTCAGGCTGTTGGTCCAGTATCAGCTTCAGTTGCAGTCAAAGCTGACGCTCTCAGAGCTGAAGGGGTTGTTGCTCCTGTAATCCCGACCACCAAAGCTGCTCCAACTGCGGATATCGATGCCATCCCTAAGGATGAGGCCCCTGCCATCACTGCTGGTGGTGATGATGATGATGATGATGATGATGAAGAAAATGATGAACCTACCATTTCAGACTTTGGAAATGATCTAGATGGCGACAACGACGATGATGATGGAGATGACTTTACCATCAAGTACCAGAAGCCATCAACCGTCACCAAGGGAGTTGCCCTCAGGGATTCCGCATCTCAGGGGAAGCAAAGGCAAGGTGAATCTACTTTATTAGGGAACCAGGACCCCAAGTCGAAAGGCAAGGCGGCTGTTGAAGAAGGAAAGTTGAAGGTATTGTTCAATATCCTTCAACAACCTTTGTTTGAAGACTCTACCTCTCAGGTAGTGATTACTTCAAAACATCAACTTCATATTCCATCAGCAACCTGCGGTCGACTGGAGTGGGTACCTAATCAACCCGTCTCTTATGCTCCAACCGACCGGCAGATGTCTCTGCTGAATGAGTCACTTGACCAGACTAGAGTTAAAATCCCTCTTCGTACCTCTAGTGGTGGTGAGATTGACTTCCTATCTGAAGCTGAAAGACTCGAGGCATTAAAGGCTGAAGAAGAGCTAGAGCTTCAAAAGAAGCAGACTGAGGACAGCTTGAAGCTGGCTAAGTCACTAGCAGAAAAAGCCCTTCCCAAGAAGAAGTCCAAGAAAACGTTGAACGTTGTCCAAGCCCAGGCTAAACTTCTTTCTATTGCAGAAGCTGAGCATGAGAAGAACCTGAAGCTAGAAAAAAAGACAAGCGATGGAACGAAGCAAAGCTGAAAAAGAGAATCAGTCCCCTCCTGATTATCAGTGTCAACATCAGCAGACATTCTAAAGATGATGGAACGCTGGTTTCAATGCTCATCACCCGGGATAATCTTGATGCCGTTACCGACTATCCTTCCTACCTTGGTTGTTATGGATACAGCGAATGGATGGATATCAAATAAGTCATTCCATGATCCATGTCGAGACACAAGACACTTATCGAGGACACCATCATCGAGCTCAATAAAAGGATATCCAGGTATGTCAAGGTCCCTGACAGGCCATATCTAAAGAAAGGTGGGAGGAAGAAACTCAAGCTCTCTGATCCGAATGATCGACCGTTCCTAAGGAACAAACATGAACCAAGGTTCTCCTTAGATGAAATACTGAAGGGTCATCAGAGTACAGGCATTTCTATGCTGAATCTTGACTTGCCAGATAAGGGTCCTTATACACCCAACTCTGTGCATTTTAAACCTAAGTTAGGAGTTATATTCCTTGACTATGAAGGTGAAGTTAGATTTCAGAGAATGTCAGAGCTACATCTATCTCTAATGGGTCATTTGGTTTACCTCTTGCTCTGGATAAATGATAGCATGCCTGGAAAAGTCGTATTGTTAATCCCAGATCTCTCAATAACACTAATAACTAAGTTAAGAATAACCATATTATAGTGTTTGAATGAATAAAATGATGAACACTCAAGAACAATTAATAAACGTTCTAAGAATATACTTGAGTGCCAAAGAATTCACTTTATTCAAAAGATGTGAAAAACGTAAAAGAGTCTCAGGTTACAATAAGCCTAACCACTTATTTATACTAGTAATCTAATAAAAAGATAACTATCTAGTGAGACCATTTAGCTAATCTTCTACTAATAGATAAAGCTTATCTAAAACATGGATAAACATTAAAACTAGATAAACTTTATAGAATCCAGCTGTTGATTGGTCATCTCCAGCTGTCTTCCATGGGATATGAGTTCAACCTTATCTTCATATCTTCATTGATTGCCTCTGGTTGAACTGGTGAAGGAAACTGCAAGTGTTATTTCTTAGAGGGATTATGAAGATGCACTTTCCATCGCATCTTTGGTTAATGCATCGACCCTCTGGCTGTTTTTCACACTTAGTCATTTTTCCTTGAAGTCTTCCATCGGCCTTCTGGTTCTTCATCACTTGTTTGTCTTCATTACTTCATACATAATACTTATGGGGTCTAACAATCTCCCCGTAAGTAATTAAAGAGCAAACATCAACTATTATAAGAATATTGAAAGTATAAACAAAGAACAAAGGCTATTCTAAAGAAAAGCATCGTTTGCCAAATTTTTCATTAGAACAAATGATGAATTCTTATATTGATGAAATGGAAATTACAAGACACAAAAAAAACATAAGACTACATTTAGGGTCTCCCTTGTGATATTTCCCAAAAGCGCATGTGTAGTCCTCTGTAATCGACGACTGTAGATATTTCATGTATCAATATCTGTCCATCGTCTGTTGGTGCATGGATCTGCCTAACCTGTCTCTGATGGCTTTCTGAAACCATTTAAGTGTTTCATTTGAATACTTAAAGGCCTCAGTCAACCTACATTTTTTTTTCATTCCAAACTCATTTTTATATATCAGACCCAGTTCTGGTTGAGTAAGGACAGAGGCAGACCTCTTCTTCTGTAGGCCAGGAAAGTCTTCATCAGGTGGAGTGCAGGATAGTCTGTCGATGCCAAGCCAAAGAGCAATCTCGAAGTCACTCTTGGCTTGATGTTTCACCAAGGTCTCCATTGTTTGCACGATCACTCTGTTCACCATCTCAAATCGTATGGCCTGATCCTGTCACTGAGTCGTGTATGCGTATAGCTCGATCAAGTCATAGGGATTGAAATTGGTAAAGTCATTGTCATTAAAGACACTGACTTGACCATAGGCTCGCTCCACTATGTAATCGATGTACTTGATGGATCGGTTGGCGAAAGTCCTCATTTTGATGTCCATGACCAACCTTATTCCATCATTTGAGAAGACAGCCTATGGTGGTTGGGTGGTCTGTCTCACAAACCTATGATGTAGGAGGTTCATGGATTATGGTGAAAGGATTGGAGGATTGAGAGTTAGCCCTTCATCGCGATCATGGTACAGATATTGATGGATGTTCTCCATCTTGACTGGCTCCCTCGGTGGCACCTCTGGACGTCTCCTGAGTGACTCCATGTTTGCTATTATTTCATCGATGACCCCTTGAGAAGGGTGCCTTGAAAACGAAGGAACATCTGCTTGCACCTAGGTTTGTTGGGTTGTGGGTTGTGTTTGGGCTAATGGTTGAGAGTGGGTTGGCGATGGAAAGTTTTGGGTTGGCTCTGGTTCATTGGGCTCAGGTGGGGTGATTTATGGTTCAAGAGAGTTATGTTTGGGTGGTTTCTGGTTCATCAGGTTGAGTTTGGGTTGGAGGTTGTTGTGGTGATGAAGGTTGGGTAATTGTGGGTTGAGATTGTATGGGTAGAGTGGCAAAGGGTTCTATGGTGCCTGGTATTGGTAAGAGGGTTAATGGTAGATTGGGAGTTGATGATGGGGTGAAAGGTAGGTTGGTTGGTGGTATGGATGGTTCTTCATCGGTCCATGAGCTCAACTCAATGGGTTCTTGGGGAGTGGCAAGGGGAAATTTATCTTATGTACATCTTCAGAGGGCTGAGCCTCTGGTTTCCTTGCTTGGGTTGATGGTGGAGGTTGTTCTTGTGTTTGGGGTGGTGGTGATGGTGTAGCGGATTCCATCAGATGAGCAGCCAAGGCCTGGTTCTCCCCCTTATGAGGTCCAAGACCTTGATCATCAGGGTCTGGGTCCTCATGGTGTGGCCTTTTGTGCAGGCGGCTGCTGGAGCAAGAAGCTCTGCTCCTCTTCTTCATTGTCTTCTTCCTGAAGGTCGCAAGATATGCCTTCAGGACCTGTTGTCTTCTGCTTTCCTCCATCGTGTGAAGGAAAGAGGTGGTGCGTGCTTGTTGATCGGCAAAGCTCTAGAGAGAGACTTGGTTGGTTGAATGGCACGATGGATGAATTTTGCACTTATCTCATTGAAGGATGAGACAAGTACCTTTGACTGGGCCCTTAGGTCGGCCCTGGTTGCGAATTCCATGGTGGAGGTGGAGGCATGGAGGTGGAGGTGGATGGTGGAACGGGGATGTTGGCGATGATATTCCTCACCTCTGCAGTGAAGGAAGAGAAGGCTTCATCAAAAGAGGGGCCTGTAGAGGGGTTGTGGGAAGAGGGGGTTGGGGTATGTGGGCTAAATTCTCCTTCAGGACCTGTTGTCTTCTGCACTCCTCCATCGTGTGAAGGAGAGGTTGTCCACGCCTGTTGATTGGCAAAGCTCTGGGAGAGAGCCTTGGTTGGTTGAATGGTGCGATGGATGAATTTTGCACTTATCTCATTAAAGGATGAGGCAAGTGCCTTTGGCAGGGCCCTTAGGTCGGCCCTGGTTGCGAATTCCATGGTGGAGGTGGAGACAGGTGGAGGCATGGAGGTGGATGGTGAAACAGGGATGTTGGCGATGATATTCCTCACCTTTGTAGTGATGAAAAAGAAGGCTTCATCGAAAGAGGGGCCTGCAGAGTTGGGTGGGGGGAAGGGGTTGGGTTTGTGGGCTAGTATAGTAGTTGGGAGGGAAGTGAGAGTGTTTTGGATGGTGGTCATTTGATTCGAAAGGGAGGCGAGGGTTTTATCGATTGATGATGTTGGGGGTGGGGGTGGTTGAGGGATGTGGGAGATTATGGTGGCTGGAAGGGTGTTGAGGGTTTGGAGGATGGTGTTTATGTGGGTGGTGATGGAGCCTAGGGTCTCATCGGTCGCAGTTGCCTGGGCTGTGAGAGTGGCGATGGAGTTCATGATAAATTGGTTTCTTTGGGTGGTGAAGACAGAGGAGGTGTTATGGTGTTGGGTGACTGTTTGTTGTAGCATTTTGAAACGGCTTGTGTTGTCTCGGGTTTGGGTTTCGAGGGTTGCAAGGGACTGTCGAAGGGGCGTGAGGTCGATGGATGGAGGGTTTTCAACAATCCCTTGTATGATGAGTTTTAGGTTTTCCAAGGACCGCTGGATCGAGTCTACAAAGGCTTGGAACTCAGCCTTTGTGACCAGATCAGCCACATTGGTAACCCCTGCAGACACTGATGCTGCAGGTTGAGCCTTAGCTACAGAAGCGCCTTCATTGCCTTGAGAAAATATAGGTCATGAAGGACTTCTATCATGTCCTTGATAGCCCTCTTGATGTTGCAGCAACTTCTTCTTCCTCAGCTTCAGAGGCCGAGTAAGAGAAGTAAGTGTGTTTCCCCTTCGCTAGATCAAGTATCGAAGGGGTGTGTTGTGCACGAATGGGAGATCGCTCTGAACGATCTTGGGGATCAGCAATGCCAGAAGCAACACGTGCTTCTGGGTTTGTGAAGGATAGTGGCGAGCCATGAGGCGAATTGGCTCTTATTTCTTCATCGTCCCTCTGTTGGGAGGGGGCGATGGATGGTGAGATTCCTTGACTTCATCACCTCCAGAGGCCCGAAGAATGGCCTCTGGATGGCTGGCTGTGTGAGGGATTGGACTGGGTCGTCCATGTTCAATACCCCTTCGGCCTTGATCGCCAGGGGTAGTGGTGGTGGTTTCCCTTTGGGTAGTGGGAATCGATATTGTATGTGAAGGGCCAGGGGATGCACGAGGAGTGTCATCATCATCATCTTCATCATCTGAAGACGACTCATGTGCTCCCTCGTTGGTGTCTGGTGACGGCTCTAAATGCTCGGGGGTAGCTGCCCTCGGTTCTTGGGATAGCAAAGAGCATTCATAGGCCTGCCTTATCTCTGACGTCTCTGGTATGATGTTGAGCATGGCGCGAGAGACTTTCCTCTCCATGGTGTAACCTTCCTTGGAGATCGTTGGTCGATGGCCATTCATTAGAAACTGTAGAGTGAATGGTTCATCGGTCGGTAGATCGTGTCTCCTTATTGCGTCTTTGATGAAGAGAGCGAGGAACCGTGGGAAGAGCACGGATGTCAATGGATTTCATGCGGCCTTGAGCTTGCACTTCTTGATTATCACTGCATGGATCTCGTTGTAGATGAGAAAAGCATAGTCCAGCGGTAGGTTGAAGAAGAGGCCGTACATGATAGTCATTATATTGATGTTGCCCTGATCTATCGATCCATTTTTGCAGGTCATGGCTCTATTCAATATGGAAAAGAACATATTCCACATTGGTGGGAGAAATTGCCTCTTGAAATCAGAGGCATTGCGTAGGTTACGATTGTAACCTAGCATTCGGATGAAGCGGACGATGTCGGAGCTCGTGGGTGGCTCGGCGTAGTGGTCAATGCCAAGTTCTTGGCTTGTGAGAATGCAAAGGACTCTTGAGACCTTTGCTCGTGAGATATTGACGGAGCAAACCATGTCATTTGGGGTGTCGATATCCCCCATGATTCCATGGTTGTCGGGGATAAACTCGCAGGTCTGCCAGTACTGTTGGACGTACTTGAGAGGTACGCCATTGTCTGTTAAAGTCAACGTCGGTTGGAGAACATAGTTTTGGAAAAACTCTATCATGATAGCAAACTTGTCTTCAAACAGGTTAGTTTGAAGGTCGATCGCGTGGTTGTTTGGCTTTAATGGAGGAACACCAGTGCACGGCTGTCAGCGTTGGTTGATTGCACATGGTTGTTGTTGTTGTTTGATTCGTGTGAGGCGGAAGATGCCATTACAGTTTGAGGTTGCAGGTTTTGCGTTTAGTTCGTCTTAAGCTTTTTCCAGGTTCAGGAAGCGTAAAGACAAAGTGGTTTGGGGAAGATGAGTATTTATAGGTGGAGGAGGGGAACAGGCATTTGAGAAAAATAATATTAAAATGGTAATCATGATTGTGGGAGACGTTTGGCAAAAAGGTGATTTGGTGGGGATCGTGGGCCGTGTTGACGGTATTGTGCCATTAATATGGGAGGACACGTGTTGTCATGGGGAGGGTGGATGGGTAATGTGAAGAGGTTTATGGGGAACAACCTGTAAATGTGGCAGGTTTTTGTGTAAGATGACGTTTAGATTATTTGGAGTAATTAAAAATTATTCCAAATAATATCTCTTGAAATATCAATCAAAAAACAATTTATATTTAAAATTCCATCTAATTGTAAGATTAATACTAATTACGAATTTTTGGTCTTCTAAAAACCCATGAAGTATTGTTTTTAGTCACAAAAGTTGCAATCTTGTATAATCTTTAAAGAGTTTGCAATTAAGATGGGTTTTTGGATGAAAATTATTTTGTCATGGAACCAGAGGAGCTCTAGTTGGTCATGACTCATTGGATAGGGAACCAGAGGTCTCTGGTTAAACATACCCTTTTGGGATGAGGAACCAGAGGTCTCTGGTTGCGTATGACTAATAAGTTCATTGAAGAATTGTTAGGTTGTATGAATAATGAGCCTTGGTTAGACATACTAGAGGCTCTGGTTAAGTATGGACAACCCATGATGTAGGACCAGAGGAGCTCTGGTTGCATACACATATTTTATTCATCATTTATCTAGCATTTTGGTGTATAGAGACTCTGGATAGTAGAACCAGAGACTCTGGGATGGAAAATGCATAGTTATGTAATGAAAAGCTCCCCCTCAAATGATGCTTGGGGATGTGGAATGAGTTTAAAAACTCCCCCTAGAACCAATAAGAAGGTTGTTTTTGATGACCAGAGGTTCTAGTCTATACAACCAGAGGCTTTAGTTGTGAAAGATGATGAAAAGTGATATGAAATGTGGCTAAGTATGAGAATGGATATTAATAAGAGTGATTCTTTGAGACCAGAGGGCTCTGGTTCCAAAGACAACAAATCCAGAGGCTCTGGTCTTTAGATCTAGAGGCTCTAGTTGTAAAGGTGATGAAAATAGGTATGAAAGAATGGTGGAGAATATGGAAAATGGTATGAAAGGATGGAGCCTTTGAGACCAGAGGGCTCTGGTTGCAAAGGCGATGCAAAGAAATATGAAAAATTGGTTAAGTGCATGTATGTGGGTGATGAATGGATGTGCCTTTGAGGCCAGAGGGCTCTGGTTCCAAAGGCTTTGAATCCAGAGGGTCTGGTCTTTATAACCAGAGGCTCTGGTTGTGAAAAGAGTACTTGGTGAAAAAGTTCACAAAGTATTGGCTTTGGACCAGAGGTCTCTGATTCCAAAGGATGAAGGAAAATGACGTGATTACATGTATGAATGATCAAGGAAGTCCAAGTTTGAGACAAAAGAGGCTTTGGTCTCAAAGAATAAGAATCCAGAGGCTCTGGTCTATACAACGAGAGGCTCTGGTTTGGAGGGAAAAACTTGGTGAAAAAGTACCAAGTATTTGCTTTGGACCAGAGGTCTCTGGTTCCAAAGGCAATGAAATTTTTTTGCCAAAAATTAATCAAGTGTTTCTAAATGGCCAGAGGCTCTGGTCTTTACAATCAGAGGCTCTGGTTTAGAGTACTTGGAGTTTATGGCTAATATACTATATTTCACTTATCGGCATAACCATGAGATATTAGGATCTTCTGGTTTTAAACTTATGATTGCCTCTAAGTGGTGAGATTCAACATACCCATCTTGCTGACTAGGAATACAAATCTTCTCTCATCAAGAGCTTTTTGTGAAAATGTCAGCAAGTCGAATCTCAATAGGAACAAAGTACATCTCTATATTACCTTTTTCAACATTGTCTTTCAGAAAGTGGTACCTTACATCGATGTGCTTGGTCTTGGAATGCTTCACATGATTTGCAGAGATAGCTATTGCACTCTTGGAGTCACAGAGAATTGGTATCTTCTCATATTGAAAGCCATAGTCCTTAAGCTGAGTCTTCATCCAGAGAACTTGTGAACAACAACTAGCAGCAGCAACATATTTTGCTTCTGCTGTAGAGTTTGAGACATAATTACGTTTTCTGGATGTCCAACTTACCAGCTTTTCCCCTAAGAGTTGACAACTTCCAGACGTACTCTTTCTATCAAGATTGCACCCTGCATGATCTACATTTGTATAGGCTATTAGATCAAATCCAGAGTTCTTAGGATACCAGAGACCCAATGAAGGGGTTCCCTTACGGTATCTAAAGATCCTCTTGACTGCAGATAGATGAGATTCTTTTGGATCGGATTGATACCTTGCACAAAGACATGTAGCAAACATAATATCTGGTCTACTTGCAGTCAGATATAGGAGTGATCCAATCATGCCTCTGTAGGTTGTTACATCCACAGAGTTTCCTGATGGATCAGCACATAACTTGGCTCCTGTAGCCATAGGAGTTCTCATCGATGATGAATTTGAGAGAGAGTATTTCTTCAGAAGGTCAGTCACATACTTGGACTGATTGATGAAAATCCCTTCTGAAGTTTGTTTTATTTGAAGACCAAGGAAGAAGCTAAGTTCTCCCATCATACTCATTTCAAATTTGCTTTYCATCAGCTCTGAGAATTTTTTGCAATGTTTTGCATTTGTAGAGCCAAATATGATGTCGTCTACATATATTTGTACAAGAAGTATGTCACCTTTATGCTTCTTGAGAAAGAGGGTTATATTGATTGTAACTTTTTCGAAGCCATTGTTGATGAGAAAGGTGGATAGAGTTTCATACCAGGCCCTGGGCACTTGCTTCAGCCCATAGAGGGCTTTGTCCAGAAAGTAGACATACTCTGGATGTTTAGGATCTTCAAACCTAGGGGGCTGCTGCACCTAAACTTCTTCTTGAAGTTTGCCATTGAGGAAGGCAGACTTGACATCCATCTGATAAACCTTAAAGCCTTTGTGAGCTGCATAGGCTAGGAATATCCTGATGGCTTCAAGTCTTGCGACAGGAGCAAATGTCTCATCATAGTCAATCCCTTCTTCCTGGCAGTAGCCCTTCGCAACAAGCCTGGCCTTGTTCCTTATTTATATGCCATGTTCGTCTTTCTTGTTTCGGAAGACCCATTTGGTTCCTATGGTTGTCTTCCCTTTGGGTAGAGGCATAAGGGACCATACCTTGTTTCTCTCAAACTGGAGTAGTTCTTCTTGCATTGCATCTATCCAGTTTGGATCTTGTAGTTCCGAAATTTTCTTTGGTTCTTTGCCAAGATATTCCGTATCATTGAGTATAAAGCATTTGTACCCAAAGACATGGAAATACTTGACATTTGGTCTTCTCTGATTGATGAGCTCATAGGGTGTCTTCTAGTGCCTCTTGTTGATGATGGACCGATTCTGGGTGAAGTATGCAGTAGAAATTGCTTCAGCCCAGAAGGTGATGGGTAACTCCGATGAAGCAAGCATGGTCCTTGCTGCTTCCATAAGGGTTCTGTTTTTTCGTTCTACCACTCCATTCTGTTGTGGGGTTCTGGCTGCTTAAAAGTTTTGTGTAATGCCTTCATTGATGAGGTATTCATCGATTCTGGCATTTTTKAATTCAGTTCCATTGTTGCTTCTAACTTTAATGAGTTTTCATTGTAGAAGGACTTGGAGTCTTTTCATCACCCCAATGAGTAGGTCAGGAACATCTGATTTCTTCTTCACAAACTCAACACAGGTGTATCTGGAGTATTCATCAACAAGTACCAATATGTACTTCTTTTCTGAGAGGCTTTGGGTAGATATGGGCCAACAGAGATCAATATGGATCATATCCATGGGCTTGCCCAACAGGTGCAGGAGGTTTCTGACTTTGTTCGGTGAGAGGCCCGTTTTAGCTTGCCCATCTCACAGGGTGAGCATAGATGATCTTTTTCAAAGTTGAGATCAGGAATCCCCTTGACCAGCTTCTGTTTGGCTAGCTTTGTTAAGACATCAAAATTCAGGTGTGAGAACTTCTGGTGCCATAGCCAATTTTTATCGCTCTTATGGGATACAGGGCAAAAGGTGTCTTGTCCCTCAGAGGATTGAAAATCCAGAAGATATAGATTCCCTTCTCTCTTGGCCTTGATGATGGTTTGACCGAGCTTTGTTTCTATGACATAGAAACGTTTGCGGAATCTGACTTCAAGACCCTTGTCGCAGAATTGGCTTATGCTTAGTAAGTTGTGCTTCAAACCTTCAACATAAGCCACTTTGCTGATGGAGATGTTGCCTTTGATGAGAGTTTCGTATCCCTTTATGGTTCCTTTGCTGTTGTCTCCTAAAGTGACAGAGCCTCTAGATATTTCGATGAAGGAGGTCAGCTGACTTTTATCACTAGTCATGTGCCTGGAGCAACATGAATCCATGTACCATGGTTGCACATGCTGGTCCTGCAAGACAAATTAAGGGGTTTTAGGTACCACTTTCTTAATGGGTCCACGTTTGTTAGTAAAAGATACCACTCTCTTTTCATCACCCATAGCTTTTTCAAGCTTGGGTTTGTTAGCATTTCCCTTACCCTTAGAGTTGGGCTTTTTCACGTTTTCATTGGTTTTAACTTTATAGCGATAAATGTGTTGGGAGAATATGCAGCGATGTGTCAACATGTGATTCTTCAGGTTTTGTAAAAGAGCTAAACTTTACAATCATTATACTTTGGACATGAATGTCTAACGTTCTTTTTATTCGCTGAAAATGAGGAAGTAAATGCAGGGGATGTAAATCTTGTCCTAGTATCGGTTGTTTTTACAAACTTCCTATCTAGTTCAGATTTTTTATTTGAAGGGGTTTTTGTCTTTACTTCCTTTCTTTTGAGGAAGGACTGCTTTTCATAAGCTGAATGAGAGGAAAAGTGGTGGTTAGTTTTCTCAGAGGCAGGCCACTTCTATTTTTGCTCACGAGTAAACTTAATGAACTTAGAAGATATGCTAGGGCCTTTTGAGTTATCATTGGCATATTTGATATTTCTCAGTTTTCCCTTTCCTTTGTCTGAAGTTTTCATCGATGGAGGACTACCAGATTTCATTAAGGGTTTGAAGTTTTGAGGCTTCTTTTTCTCAATGTTCTTTGGTGATTCACAGGTTATCTCTTCTTCAGATTCAGAATCGAGAAAGTCTCTTGCTGATTTATTGAAATCAAAATTAACATGGTTGTTCGTGGGAGGTGTGGGTTCAGAGGTTGATGCTTCAGAGTGATCTGCTTAAGGTTCCATCGTTTCTTACTTAGATGAACTTTCAATGTTACTTGTATGGTTCATCGATTCATCAGCTGAGGGTTCCTATTAGGATTCTCCTTTTCATCAACAATACTTGCTGATGAAGTGGGATTGACAACCAGAGAGACTCTGGTTTAACCATAGGGTTTCCATCGATCTCTGATTTGGAGGTGTCGTTCCTTTCATTTGAGTTCTTACATGTACTGCTCTCGTACACAACATTTTCAAAATCCTGTCTTAAGACGACAATTTTTCCATCGAATTTAACTCTTTTAAAATTTGCTTTTGGTTTCGGGATAAAGTCGGGTTTCTAAATGCATCCAAGTTTGAAAGTGGATTCAAGGGTGGATTTCTTTGATTCGATGAAGGAGTCCAATTCATTGAATCCAATACTTGGAGTGTCCATTTAACCGTTTAACTTTTTGTACACATCTTGGGCATCCTTGTATTTCTTCATCAGAAGTTCATTGGTTTGAAGCTTCCGATGAAAAATCTCCCTTTCTTTTTGAAAGAAATCTTGAGAGCAACTGAGTTAAGTCTCTCTACCTGAGATTCTTTTAAGGCCTTAGTTTTCTTTTCTAAGTCTTTGGTTACTCGCTTGTTTATTTCCAGAAGTTTTTCTTCCTCTGATTTTTTAAGAGCGACGATGCGAGTCTTTTCTTTCATCAGATCAGCTTTTTCTTCGGTTAGAAGATCAGTTTCTCTTTTGTAAAAACTGACTTCTTTTTCCGCTTTAAGTCTTTCAGATTTTTCAAAATTTAATTTTTCTTTTAATTTCAAAAAGTCCTCTGAAAGGTTTATTACCATTAACTCTAGCTCAGATGGAGCCGAGTTGGTTTCATTGATAGTAGACTCACATACTTGATCATTAGTGTCAGAGGCAGATTTTGCATTGGACATAGCCATCAGACAGATGAGTGCTTTGTTTTCTTCATCGGATGAAGAATCAGACACCCAGTTTTCCTTCTCAGCCATCAGGCTTCGCTCTCTAGGATTGTACTTGTATTTATTCTTGTAATAGTCAGCATCCTTTACAAGTAGTCCTCTGCATTCTTTGGGAAAATGACTGATTTTTCCGCACCTGAAGCAGCGGAGGTCATTTTTCCTTCCATCGTTGTCCTCTTTCTTCTCCTCTCTTCTATCTTCTCTTCTGTCTTCTCTCTCTTCTTTTCCATCCCTTCTGTCTTCACTCTGATGAAATTTAGATGGCTTCCTTTCATAGGATGGCTAATACCTTTCCCTCTTGAACTCTCTTCGTTCATAGGGTTTCTTGATGAACTTTTTCTGGAACTGCTTTGTAGTCAAGGCCAGAGATTTGGCAAAGGCTTTGATATCATCATCTGATTCAGATGTTTCATCTTCGGATTCTGATTCCTCCACCAGTGCTTTCTTTCCTTTCTTCTTGTGGTCTCTAGTGGAGGTCCTTGAAACGTCCTTTTCTTCAGCTGCTAGAGCCAGGGGTCCACCAATGGAGACCTTTTTCTTCATGATATCATTCTCATGTGTAGCAAGTGTTCCGTATACGTCATGGAGTGACCAGCCGTCTATGTCCTGATTTGCTTGAAGGGACATCGATAACTGTGTCCATTCATCACCAAGACTTTTAACGAATAAAATATTGTTTTCTTCCTTTGTTCTAGAGATATCGTTTCGACGAAATTGATTAATCAATGTGTTGAAACGATCGTATGTCTTCTGAATCGGTTCATCAGGAAGAGCCTTGAAGTTAGTGTATTCGTTGAGAAATTAGGCTCTACGACTCTTCTTCATTTTTGCCCCTCCTTCCAATTGGCTTGCCAGCTCATCCCATAGTTCCTTGGCCGTGGAACATGCATCAAGGGATTGGAAGATTTCATTGGATATGGCCATGATTATCAGTCTTTTGGCCTTCTTTCGGTCTCAACCCGCTCTATGTCGTATTCATCCCAATTTTTCTCATCCTTAGGCATGTAGTAGGCAGGAATTTTTGTTGTGGTATTTGTTCCTGGGACTCTTGGAACAAGAGTCTGTGGAACATAGGGACCCTCCATGACAGATCGCAGAAGATTTATGTCCATCCCTTCCAGAAAGTTCACCATCCGTATCCTCCATTGTGGGTACTCTTCTCTTTGAAGAGTTGAAAGTTTGGTGAGGGAACCAACACTATAGGCGGAATTCCAGTTGGCCATTAAGATTTTTAGAAGAGAGAAAAATTACGTTTTTAGAGAAGATATTTTATGGAAAGCGTGAATTGAGAGATTTTTTATGATCGTTTGATTGTAAAAAGAATCAATTGGCTCTGATACCAATTGTTGATCCCAGATCTCTCAATAACACAAATAACTAAGTTAAGAATAACCAAATTATAGTGTTTGAATGAATAAAATGATGAACACTCAAGGACAATTAATAAACGTTCTAAGAATATACTTGAGTGCCAAAGAATTCACTTTATTCCAAAGATGTGAAAGACGTAAAAGAGTCTTAGATTACAATAGACCTAACCACCTATTTATACTAGTAATCTAATAAGAAGATAACTATCTAGTGAGACTATTTAGCTAATCTTCTACTAACAGATAAAGCTTATCTAAAACATGGATAAACATTAAAACTAGATAAACTTTGTAGAATCCAATTGTTGATTGGTCATTTCCAGTCGTCTTCCATGGGATATGAGTTCAACCTTATCTTCATATCTTCATTGCTTGCCTCTGGTTGAACTGGTGAAGGAAACTCCAAGTGTTTTTTCCCAGAGGGATTATGAAGAGTAACTTTCCATCGCATCTATGGTCAGTTCATCGACCCTCTGGTTGTTCTCCAGACTAAGTCATTTTCCATGAAGTCTTCCATCGGCCTTCTAGTTCTACATCACTTGTTAGTCTTCATTACTTCATACATAATACTTATGGGGTCTAACACGTAGATCTGAAGATACGAAGGGAATTTCTACGTCAAAGAAACCTTGGTGAAGATGTGCCTGGATACATAGATCTAAGTGTTATAGAATAGTTTCTCTTTGTAACAACAATCCACTTTTCCTTGTAACTTATTGTACTATGTCTACTTTCAGTGATTGTACTTATAATCTGTAAGCACTAAGACATGGAATGTAATACTTGTAATATTTACTATGATTAATAAAATGAGTATTTCATGTACTTCACTAAAAAAGATCCTTGAAAAAAGTAATAGGGACACAAGTCTATGAGTTACAGTATTACTTTTTGCATTCACTGACAATCTATAAGTCAGTGAATAAGCTTTCAGTTTTAGTTTCCGTACTTGTAATTTCTTAGATATAACTTAAAGAAAATTTTCAAGCTAAGACTGGCTAACTGAAAAAGATCCCAAAATAGTAAAAAGGGACATGTACTTCATATGTAACTTTTCCTTACTATTATTTGATAAGATAACCTTCTTTATGTTATCTTGTTATCATCAAATAAGGGGAGATTGTTGATCCTCTCTCTCAGTGATTTGATGATAATCCCTTTTCACTTATACGTTGTATTTATGATTCTGTCTTTTCAGTTCCAGCGATCTTCACTGAGTATGTTCAGTGATCGGTAAAGAACTTGCATTGTAAATCTATCAGAGACCGCAATACTTCAAGAAGACAACACTCACACCAAAGAACCTTCAGCAAACGTCGAAGAACGAAACTGAAGATTTGGGACTGGCAAGTATGTGATCTGAAGCGGTATTCAGTGATTACAAGTCTGTCTACATATGTGTGAAGACTACTCAAGCTTCAACGAATAATGAAGAGACTTTCAGGTCATTCCAGCATTCAGCGATCAAAGGAAGCTTGGTTAGCACGATTGTTGTTGTCTTGTCCTTATACACACAAAGGACAAACCCCATACCCTTATGAAAGTTGGTACGGTACGGATCCGACTAGTCGACTTTATTGTCCACCAACTTTAGGTAAGGATGTCTGCTCATGAATAGTGCTTTTTGTACTATTCACTGTAGCAAAGGACAAGCCTTCCTCTTAAGGCTTGACACACACTCTAACCCTACCATATTTCATTAAACGAACATTTAATGCACTGGGTATAAGTAGAAGTGTTTCTTCTCCATGCAGAGTGCGCGCAACTCACTCTCTAACCCTAATTCTTACTTCAAGCATTTTCTAGCTTAAGTAAAGGATCTTCCCTACAACATTTCTTTTCTTGTATTTTCTAAGACTTAGTGTGTAACTAAAGATTGTTTAGATAGTTTTTTATCACTTCATCTTTCCGCAAACAATCTTGTAAAATCTGTAATGATCTTCTTTATCAATATACATTTTAAATTGAAAAATATTGTGTTTGTATTCATCCTCCCCACCTTCTACAAACTATTTTACTATTCTTGTAGACCCTCAAGGGACCAACAGTAAAGCACGGGTCCTGAACTAAATTGTTCAGAAGCCTTTGTTGGACAGTGTACAACTCCCCCTGCATTAGTGTATCAAAGAAATGATATTCTCATTAGCACAAACTTCACACACCTGCAAAACCAGATTAAATGGATTTTGGTACCCAAATGAATTTGGATCCTATTTTGTTATTATCGGGCTGGGGTATGTTGTAACTTCCAAACCATCTATTTCTATTTGATATCTTCTTTTTAGTGCTTTTAACAGGTAAATCAAATTAGCAGTAAGAGCTATACCAATCATTATTATACCTGTTAACTGAATTCCAGCTGTTCCCATATCCTCTGTTGATCTCTTTGTTAACAAAATCATTAGATGCACAATTTGAGCATATGATTCTTCTCTTGCTAAGACTGGTCATTTTATTAGAAGAACTCACAATGCAAGGAAGAACAGTGTTAGCTACAACAGATTTATGAGACACAACTGAATCAGCTTTATTAACCCATACTTGTTTAACTTTTGAAAAATTATTGGGTGATCCAATGACATACTGTTATGATAATTTATACATGTTTATTATGTGGATTACGTGAAATATGCATATCTAAGTAGAAATGCATGAACTATATATGTGAAATGTGAACATGATATTGTGCATGCATATATGTGAAAAGATGGCATGATATGTATGTAATTTATACAGATATGCATGTGGTGTGAAGCATACATGAGGTGGTGCATATTTGTGATAAGTTATTCTAGTGGAAATATTATTATATTATTTAAAAACTTATACCTTCATGGTTAAGAAATCATGAATTTTATAAAGAAAAACTCACCGCCTAAATTAGCTTTATTGGTTAAAGCTTTCATCGCCAAAGAGTTTTATTTTAATAAAACCATCACCGCCTTTGTTAGAAAAATATATAGAGAAGGAAAAAGATAAGATCATACCTTATCTTGATTTTTGGAGAAAGGAACCTTTTTGAGAAAAAGAAAGTGTGTGGCAGTGAAAAAATTCTTGAGAAAGATTAATACACAAAAGTGATTTGAAGATTCTGTGCTAATTAAGATCTACTGTGTGTTTATAATCTGCAGAACCTGTGATTATTAAGGTGAGTTTTTGATGATTAAAACTTTTATATATATATATATTGTTATATAAACTACTGGGTCTTTATGTTGGTTTTGAAGAAAGGATGGTTAAACTATTTTGATAGTTTAAAGGTGTTATTGTTATATATTTGAGTATTAAAAACWGTKTTRGGAAAGATAAAGAAGGGATTGCTTCTTTAAAACAGTTTTGGAAATGATATCCTGTTTTGAGGATTTAAAAAGGGATATGATGTCTTTGGAAACCATTGAAAGAATAGATTTTTCTTGAGTTTGAAATGTTTTAATGATAAAACTGTTGGTTGAAAACTATAGAGAATATTCTTTTGAGACGATTATGATTTTTGATCTGTCTTCATTTGGAATTAATCTATAGAATTTATGGATAACACTATGAATGAGGATTGGATAAGATGGTTGTGACTGCGGTCCTTCATTCGAACTAGTTCATAGATTTTGAAGAAGAAATAAGTGTGGCATATCAAGGAGAGGTGTCTTTTGGAATAAGGGTGGCATATCAAGGAGAGGTGTCTTTTGGAATAAGGGTGGCATATCAAGGAGAGGGGTCTTTTGGAATAAGGGTGGCATATCAAGGAGAGATGTACCTTTGGATATAAGGGTGGCAAATGTGTGTGAATATTATAGCTCTTATTGTTATGTCTTTTAAGACTACAATAGATTTGAGTCCTTACTTCTTTGGGATTTGAGAACTCAAAGATATTGTTCTTATTAGAAATAATAGTATTGATGTTATTGAGAAGGGGRAAACTTGGCCTATGGCCATTGATATTGGATAAAAGTGTTTTGGAAAAGAATTGTCATTTTTATGAGGATTCAGAGGGGCTCTGGTTGGTCCTCATTATTGGACCAGAGGATTCTGGTTATTGATTTGGAGAATGAGCAAGTTTTTACTAAATGTTCTAATTGGATCAGAGGCTCTGTATCTATTGATAAGAGCTTCTATGTCAAAATCATATTTTTAGAAGTTTTTTAAGAAAATAATTTTATACTTAGAATCTTTTTATGAAAAACAGACCAGAGAGGCTCTGGTTGACTTACACGTTGAACCAGAGAGGCTCTGGTTGATCATGTCTTTTGAACCGGAAGCTCTAATTAGTACAACCAGAGGCTCTGGTCGAGGAACCAGAAGCTCTGGAAGAGAGAATAGAGGGGCTCTGGTCCTAGTTATTGAAATATATTTCATGTGTGGTTTGGAGCCAGAGGCTCGATGGACCAAAACAGTATGATTTTAGTTTTGCTACATAAGATGAATTATTTGAAATAAATGTTTTGGTGATCTTCACCCTGCATTACATAAAAAGGGAACAACACTAGATATTCATGTCTAACCCTCATTTCGTGTTTTCAAAAATATGTATTCAGGTAAAGATAATAAGGGAAAGAGCATTATGTGAATTACTTTCCTATGTGCTTAGCTGTTTTGGAAGCATAGATGCTAGGATGCAAGAACATGTACTTTTGAAATTTTTGGGTTGCGTATTTTACATTATAGACTCTTGTGTCAAGGACCTATGTGGGGGAAAACATGTATTCTATATATGAAATATGTGTTATATGCAATGTATGGATTTGGGGGTGTTACAGAGTTGGTATCAGAGCCTGAGTTTAAGGGATTTAGGTATTCACCTGCATGATAACTAGACTTTAACTATTTCATTGCATATCAGTGTCCCAGAGATAGTTAGCACCTTTGGAATAAATATAATAAGTTAAGAGATCAGTGTGTAAGGTATTTTCGTATTACATCTGGCTAATGTAATTTTGAATCTACAGGTACATAACTGAACTTAGACACTTTATTGTATTTTGGAATGTGAAAAATATGTGTTTTAACTTTGTTATCTACAGATGGCTAGTAGATCAAGAAGGTCAGAAAGGATCACCCACCCAATGAAGAAGAATCCCTTGTTGCTCCTATTGGCACCTCTAAGGGCAGAGGCAGATGCAGAGGTAGGGGCAGACCAGAGGCAGAATAAGCCAACCAGAAATTAATATGAATCAAGCAGAATCAAACTCTGAAAATATGAATCAATATTGGATGTCTCACCCAGAATATGTAACAAGAGATATATTAGTTGAGGAAATGGGAAAGCTAAGGGAAGCCTTGACTTCTATTTTGAGGAATCCTGCCAGAATAGAGACAGGCATAATTGAAGTTACTCCATCAATTCCAATTCTCAATAACAGGGAAGGAGATATAAAGATGTTTCTAACTTGTAAACCACCAACCTTCTCGGGAGAAAGAGATCCAATTAAAGCTATGTGTTGGGTCAAAGAGATGGAGTCTGTATTCAATACCATCTGATGTGCAGAAACAGTTAAAGTCAGATTTGCAGTCTCGGTGTTAAAATCAAATGCGTTATTTTGGTGGGAAGTAGAATCCTTAGCCATAACATATATTTTGCAAACTATGACATGGCTAGAGTTTGTCAACAGATTCAAGGAGCAGTTTTGCCCAAAAGCTGCCGTTAGACAAATGGAAGAAGACTTTCTAAAATGGAAACAAGGAAACATAACTGTAAAGGAATATACAGAGAAATTCATCGAATATTCAAGATTTGCAGAACATTATATTTCCTCGGAATCTAGAAAAGTGGAAAGATACATTTGGGGATTGAAAACCATCAATCCGAGAATTTGTCATAGCCATGAATCCGGCTACATTTTCATTAACCGTTGACGTAGCGGAAGTTACAGAAAGAAACAAAAACAAACAAGAAGAAGGAAAAACAATAGAAAAGAGGAAATGGGAAGGTCCATCAACCGGATACAGAGAACCAAAAGTTGTAAAGCATGGAAACAGGCCCATACAAAGAGTCAATGGAAAGACTTGTCCCCGATGTCATCAAGTTCATCAGGGAGAATGCAAGATTGAGCTAAGGAAATGTTATAAATGTGGTGAAACAGGTCATTTGTCGAATGTTTGTCCGATAGTAAAAAGTTGTTTTAATTATAATTCTCCAGATCACCTCAGACCAAATAGTCCACAAATGAAAGCCCCACAGTTAACCATGGGGAGCAATACATAAACAGGCCGAGGAAGACCAAATATGGGTAGAGGAGCAATGGGTGGAGTGCGGGGTCGATCTTTTCAAATGACGAAATATGAAGCAGAATCTACACCCGATGTAGTAACAGGTACATTTTTTGTGAACTCCTTACATGCTAAAGTGTTATTTGACTCGGGTGCAAACTTCTCATTTGTATCCCCATTATTTGCCTTTTGTGCTCGTATGAATTCTATGCCACTTGACGATAAGTTAGTAGTTGATACTGCTAACGGTCAAGTATCTGTGAATTATATGTTTAAAAACTGCACTATCATGATTGAGGATTGTGAGCTACCCATCTGATTGTTTCCCATGCCGATGAATGAATTTGATGTGGTAGTAGGAATGGATTGGTTGGCAGAAAATAAGGCCAGCATCATTTGCAATGAAAAGATGATTAGAATTATGTTACCTAACAGAGGGACACTCGTAATTTATGGTGATCATCAGGATCATCGTACCAGTTTGCTATCTGTGATGAAAGCCAGACAATGTATCCAAAAGAAATGCCAAGGATTTTTAGTTTACATAATTGATGCCAAGAAAGAAAAGAGTAAGCAAGAATTAATTTCGGTTGTTAGTAAATATCCTGAAGTCTTTCCAGAAGACTTGTCAGGGCAACCTCCAGATAGAGTTATTGAATTTAGGATTGATTTAATACCTGGAGCAGCACCTGTAGCAAAAGCACTGTAAAGATTAGCTCCATCAGAATTAAAAGAACTGGTTACACAATTAAAGGATTTTTCAGACAAAGGATTTATCAGGCCAAGTACTTCACCATGGGGAGCTCCATTCTGTTTGTGAAAAAGGAAGATGGCAGTATACGTATGTGTATTGATTATCGAGAGTTAAACAAACTAACCATAAAGAACAAATATCCATTGCTCAGGATCGATGATTTGTTTGATCAACTAGTATGAGCCAGTTACTTCTCAAAGATTGATTTGTGATCAGGATACCATCAGTTGAAAGTCAAAGAGGGTGATATAACAAAAACAGCATTCCGAACCAGGTACGGGCACCATGAATTCTTGGTTATGCCATTCGGTTTAACTAACGCACCTACAGTTTCATGGATCTGATGAATCGAATATGTAGAGAATACCTCGATAAATTTGTCATTGTATACGATGATGTTCTTATATACTCCAAAACCCATGAAGAGCATGCAGAACATCTTCGATTGATCCTTGAGCTTTTGAAAAGAGAAAAGGTGTATGCTAAATTATCAAACTGTGAATTTTCGCTAAAAGAAGTCCAGTTTATGGGGAATGTTATATCTGAGGATGGAGTAAAGGTAGATCCAGCAGAGATTGAAGCCGTTGCAAAATGGGAGGCACCGAAAACACCATCTGAAGTTTGAAGTTTCTTGGGATTGGCAGGCTATTACCGTAAGTTTATTAAAGATTTCTATAAAATAGTCGTGTCTTTGACGAAATTACTCAAAAGAATGTTAAATTTCAGTGGGAAGAAGAACAGCAGAAAGCCTTTTAGTTATTAAAAGATCATCTTTGCAGTGCTCCGCTACTATCATTACCCGATAGAACTGAAGACTTTGTGGTATATAGTGATGCATCGAAGTTGGGTTTAGGCTGTGTCTTGATGCAAAAAGGGAAAGTCATATCATATGCATC
>NW_020200618.1:55310-57051 GCF_001531365.2 Cynara cardunculus var. scolymus
AAAGAGACTTATTCATTGGAAAGAGTGGCTCAAATCTATATCAAAGAAATTGTGACTAGACATGGAGTTCCATTGTCCATCATATCTGATAGAGACAATCGATTTACTTCAAAGTTCTGGGAAAGTCTGCAAAGAGCTTTGGGATCACAAATCAGATTAAGTACGGCTTATCACCCACAAACAGATGGACAAAGTGAAAGAACCATCCAAACTCTCGAATATATGTTGAGATCTTGTGTCATCAACTTTGGGGGATCATGGGAAGAATATTTGTCGTTGATAGAATTCGCTTACAATAATAGTTATAACTCCAGCATCCAAGCGGCACCTTATGAAGTCCTATATGGAAGAAAATGTCGAACGCCGTTATGTTGGAATGAGGTAGGTGAAAAACAGTTGACAGGTCCCGAGATTGTGCAAGTAATGTCTGAAAAGATTGACCAGATTCGAGCAAAAATCAAAACTGCCCAGGATCGACAGAAAAGCTATGCCGACAAACTAAGAAAAATGATTGAATTTAACGTAGCTGACTTTGTAATGTTAAAGGTATCTCTATGGGAAGGTGTTATGAGATTTGGGAAGAAAGGTAAGCTTAGTCCAAGGTATATTGGACCATTCAGAATCTGCAAAAGAATTGGATCGGTAGCCTATCAGTTGGAATTACCAGAAGAACTCCGCTTAATTCACAACACCTTTCATGTATCAAATCTACGCAAATGTTTGGCAGACTCAAGTTTAGCAATACCAGTTCCTGAGATTAAACTTGACAATAAGCTAAGTTTTATCGAGACACCAGAGGCAGTAACTGACATAAAGATTAGAGTATTGAGAAACAAGGAGATGAGTTTAGTAAAAGTGCAGTGGCGTTTTCATAAAGGTTCAGAAGCAACTTGGGAATTAGAATCTGACATGAGAACTCAATATCCGTGGTTATTTGAATAAGTGAATTTTGGGACGGAATTCTTTTAAGGGGGGGAAAATGTTACAACCAGGTTTTAGACAACCTGGGTTGAGGTAATTTACACATGTTTATTATGTGGATTACGTGAAATATGCATATCTAAGTAGAAATGCATGAACTATATATGTGAAATGTGAACATGATATTGTGCATGCATATATGTGAAAAGATGGCAAGATATGTATGTAATTTATACATATATGCATGTGGTGTGAAGCATACATGAGGTGGTGCATATTTGTGATAAGTTATTATGGTGGAAACATTATTATATTATTTAAAAACTTATACCTTCATGGTTAAGAAATCATGAAATTTGAAGATTCTGTGCTAATTAAGATCTATTGTGTGTTTATAATCTGCAGAACCTGTGATTATTAAGGTGAGTTTTTGATGATTAAAACTTTTATATATATTGTTATATAAACTACTGGGTCTTTATGTTGGTTTTGAAGAAAAGATGGAAAAACTATTTTGATAGTTTAAAGGTGTTATTGTTATATATTTGGGTATTAAAAACTGTTTTGGAAAAGATAAATAACAGATTGCTTCTTTAAAAGAGTTTTGGATATGATATCCTGTTTTGAGGATTTAAAAAGGGATATGTTGTTTTTGGAAACCATTGAAAGAATAGATTTTTCTTGAGTTTGAAAGGTTTTAATGATAAAACTGTTGGTTGAAAACTATAGAGAATATTCTTTTGAGACGATTATGATTTTTGATCTATCTTCCTTTGGAATTAATCTATAGATTTTATGGATAATACTATGAATGAGGATT
>NW_020200618.1:57427-70203 GCF_001531365.2 Cynara cardunculus var. scolymus
GTTATTGATTTGGAGAATGAGCAAGTTTTACTAAATGTACTAAATGGATCAGAGGCTCTGTATCAATTGATAAGAGCTTCTGTGTCAAAATCATATTTTTAGAAGTTTTTAAGAAAAGGATTTTATACTTAGAATCTTTTTATGAAAAACAGACCAGAGGGGCTCTGGTTGGCTTACACGTTGAACCAGAGAGGCTCTGGTTGATCATGTCTTTTGAACTAGAAGCTCTGGTTAGTACAACCAAAGGCTCTGGTCGAGGAACCAGAAGCTCTGGAAGAGAGACCAGAGGGGCTCTGGTCCTAGCTTTTGAAATATATTCCAAGTGTGGTTTGGAACCAGAGGCTCGATGGACCAAAAAAATATGATTTTAGTTTTGCTACATAAGATGAATTATTTGTAAATGTTTTGGTGATCTTCACCCTGCATTACATAAAAAGGGAACCTCACTATACATTCATATCTAACCCTCATTTCGTGTTTTCAAAAATATGTGTGCAGGTATAGATAATAAGGGAAAGAGCATTATGTGAATTACCTCCATATGTGCTTAGTTGTTTTGGAAGCATAGATGCTAGGATGCAAGAACATGTACTTTTGAAATTTTTGGGTTGCGTATTTTACATTATAGACTCTTGTATCGAGGACCTATGTGGGGGAAAACATGTATTCTATATGAAATATGTGTTATATGCAATGTATGGACTTGGGGGTGTTACACATATCATTGATAAAACTGATTTGAAGAATGAGACTTGTTCTTAGAAACAGTTGATTTAGGATTGCTTGAATAACTGTTGGATTGAACACTGGAACAGTTAATAAAGCAAGTTTTACACTGAGATTGAGAACCAGTTAAACTTTCAGCTCTTGAAAAGTCTGATACTTTCTTAAGTAACTGATCTCTCTCATCAACAACTAAATCATACTTCTTCTTAAGTTCAGTTCTCATGTTCAATTCAGTCACAAGTTATGTCTCTAGATCAAACAACTTCTTTAAAGTATCCAAAAACTTACCTTCTAATTCTTTCTTCAACTTTTCAAACACTTTTCTTTTTTTCTCAAACTTCTTTCTTTCTTCATCTGAACTTCCCTTATCATTCTCCGAAGCAATGTAAAGCCATTTCTTTTTCTTAGTAAGCTCTTTGGCAATTGCAGCATGTTTTTTGACAATATTTCTCTTTTCAAGAACAAACAATCTTTACTCTTCAACTAGAGCTTTCTGCTTTTGTTCAACCTCTTTCTTTTCTTGATCAACCTTGGCTCGTTCTAGGATGATAAGTTATTCAAAATCTAAAATTTGATTCAAAGGAAATTTAGCATTCAGCTCAAGAGAATTAATCTTATTTTCATAAGATATACGTTCAGCTACGAATCTTTTCTCAAATTCTATTATCTTTTTCTTCTCTTTCTCCAAAATTTTCTTTTCAGCATTCAAATCCTTTTCCGCTTCTAAAACCTTTTCTTTCTCTCGTTCCAATAACTTCCTTTCATCAATGACTTTCTTTTCAGCTTTATAAAGTTTCTCTGTAAGCTCTTCAGTCTCTTTAATTTTCTTTTCTGGAAAATTTCTTACAGCATTCGGTTCAGGCTCAACTTTATGAAGTTTAATAACTAAATCTTGTTTTATCTTGTTTGAACTTCTGATTTCATCATCTAACTCTCTCTTTTTCAGAATCCAAAGTTTTCTCAAGTTTATTAATCTTATACTTCAAATCATTCTCAACTCTTTCCAATGCTACTTTATGATCTTTTTGTAAATTTGCAATGAATTCCACATTAGCATGATTCTCAGAAAACATATTTATGTATTTGTCTTTAAAGTCCACTATACTCTTCTCCAACTTTGAAATCTGAGCTCTCAACTCTTTATTCTTCTTCTCTAGAATAGCTGCCATTAATAAAATTAAGACTGATCAATTAAAGAATCTATGCAGTTTAAGAATTTGATAAAAGAAATACAGTCTAAAAGAATTCACAATTTACACAATTTCTGAAAATTCAAACTGGTAAAAAAAATGAACTTAAAACTCTCAAAGGTTGAAAATCACTCAAGTCTAAGTCTTAACCACTCAAAGCTCAACTCTCAATCTCACAAGAGGTGGTAACACTAACTTGTTCTAGAATGAACTCACTCACTATAAGATACCTCAAGATTTAAATCACTCAAAACTTGAAGTATATACCAAGTATAAATCCGCTCAACACTATGTTCTAAATCCACTCAACACTAAACCTAAACCGCTCAAGACTAAGCTTAATCCGGTCAAGCCACATCCAAACTCGCTCAACACATGCTGCTCAACTCTAAATCGCTCAATGCATGGAAGAATATCGCACACTGCATGGAGCTTAATTCGCTTAGGTTGAAACACTAGGTATAAATGGCTCAAAAGGTGAAGTCTAAATCGCTTACTACATGCAAAATACAAGTCCGCTCAAAGAAACAGCCTAAACCGTTCAACCTATGAGCTAAACCGCTCAAGCATGCACTACGTTAAATTGCTCACCTCACAACTCCTTAAACTGATCAAGTCCGCTCAAGTCTTATGCGAAGAACTTAAATCTCTCAATGTATATACTAAAATCGCTCACTACAACACATTAAATCACTCAATATGCACTCACAATCTGGTGGAGCTACTGCCTAAACCGCTCAATATGCAGTCTTATCCGCTCACTGCATGTCCTAATTCAGTCAAAACAAGCTTCTAAATCGCTTACCAAAGGCTCTAAATCGCTCACCTGGCTAACTAAATTGCACACCTTTCCTCACTTCCTAAAAAGCTCAAACTAGGTATAAATTGCTAAATACATAGCTATAAAATGCTTAGAAAGTGTGGCTAAATCGCTCAATACAAGGTGTAGACTGCTTTCTTCACACTAACTAAACAGCCTCTCAAGTCCGCTCACTATGTGGTGTTAAATCGCTCACAGCTAGTCTGCTTATCCGGTCATCAAACAGTTTTAATCGCTCACTTATCTGTTGTAAATCGCTCAGGCTATGGAACTAAACCAAATATGATCAATCATCTTGAAATCTTCAAACATCATTGGTAGAATCATATATTTGTTGTAAGAACATGTAGGAGAAGAGAGAGAGAAAGTCAACACCCAATATATGGTCAAACTTCACTATTACGTAATTGATATTACAATTAGAATCCTCTACCAAAAATACAAGGGACTCGCCCTTTATATAGGGTCAAACAACTAAACAAGGTCAAAGTCAAACTATCTAAGAAAAGTCAAACACGATGACTTTTACACAATAGACAAAATAAACTTTCAAGACGAATACAATTTTACATTGATTTTCAGTCCTAACATCAGTTAAGTAAAAAGCTTTCAATAGTCCTCCAAATCTTAAAAAGAAAAATGAGTCAAAGAAAGATATTTCAAAATCGCAAGAGGAGGAACCATATTTTGTGAATGTAAAATTTGTTTGGAAGTGGGTGCCTAAAGCTAAACATGAATGGCACGTCAAATTGATATCATCTAATGTTATTTCTAACCCACAAGGATCCATTTGGAAATGGGTACCTAAGTCTTCATGATTGTTTTTGCAGAATTGTCATGTGTGGTATGTACATTCCGGATGTTCCAGACACATGATAGGACATGACATAGGCACTTCTTGACTGAATTTAAAGAAAATCCTAGTGGAACAGTCACATTTGGGAATAACGATAAATGTTTCCTTCGAGGGTACGATACATTGTCCAATGGCACAATTACGATCAAGAAGGTTTTCTATGTTGAAGGATTAGAGCATAATCTTTTTAGTATCAGCCATTTTTGTGTCAATGAATTTTATGTAAAAAATTTCATTAATGGTTGTGCCATAGTTGATTCTGAAGGGATATAAGTTATTCATGCTGAATGATACGGTAATCTGTATGTTGTCAATTTTCAATCTCTGACTGCTTCTTGGCCTATTTGCTTAATCTCCAAAACAAAAGAAGACAGTTGGACATGGCATCACATATTATCCCATCAAAACTTTAGGGATATCAATAAACTTGTAAGCAGAACTCTTGTGGTTGGTCTACCAAAAATGAGATTTGATAAGAATTCCTTATGTTCTACATATGAAATAGGAAAGATTACAAGAAGTTCCCATAAAGCTAAATCTGCTTCATCTTGTAAATATCCTTTTGAAATGATTCACATGGATATGTGTGGACCAATGCACATTCAATCGCAAGGTGGCAAAAAGTATATTTTGGTGATGGTCGATGAATAATCCAGATACACATGGCTAGAGTTTCTAAGAGCCAAGTCTGATGCGACGGAGCTGATTATCGCATTCATCAAGCGCATTGAAGTTTTTCTATAACTTCCAGTTCAGAAGATTTGAAGTGACAACGACACTAAATTTACGAATGAGACTCTTCAACGTTTTCTTAACTCTGTTGGGATTTCTCATAACTTTTATGTTGTTCGAACTCTGCAACAAAATGAAGTTGTTGAAAGAAGACACCAAACTTTTGTTGGACCTGCTCATACAATGCTAGCATATTCTGGCCGACCTCTGTATCTGTGGGCTGAAGCGGTTTCAACTACATGTTTCACGCAAAATAGAACGATTATCAACAAAAGATTTCATAAAACTGTTTATGAGTTGATTAACAATCGCAAGCCTAACATTAAATTATATCATGTTTTTGGCTGCAGAGCTTTGTGCTTAATGATTGGGACAATCTCAGGAAGTTCGATAAAAAGGCGAAAGAAGGCTACTTCATTGGGTATTCTCTAAAGTCTAAAGCCTTTCGAGTCTACGTCAAACAAACAAAGATTGTCATTAAGCATCAACTTCAAATTTGATGAATCGTCGACTTCTGAAAAACACGGTTCAGGACTAAATCTAGAACCGTTAACTTCTACACAATATAGTGTAGAACCTGTACCAAACAGGAAAATAAATTCTGATTCTACTTTTAAATCTAATTTAGATTCATTATTCATAAACACATTTGATATAACTTGGGATATTCTTGAAGATTATGAAATATCTAATCTACCCGACGTGAATGAACCAGTGGTCCCAATTCCACAAGTTACACAACTTTTTGGACCATCTAAAGATGGTTTTTCAACATCAAATGTAGTTCAACCTGAATTTTTTGAAGTTACTGAATCATAGCCTATTCAAGCTGAGGTATAGACTCAACCAGAGATTGTTCAACCTGATGTTGATCAATCCGGGTCATCTTTACCTGTTGATGAAGTTGAACACTCTGAGATTCAAGATAAAATAGAATATGAGATTCAAGCTGAAATAGATTCTGAAATTGAAGCTGAAATAGATTTTGAAATTGAAGCTAAAATAGATTATGAAATACAAGCTGTAACCGACGAGTATGATGATCAAAACAACTTAATTGATATTCAACCCCTACCTTGTACTCACAAGTGGACAAAAGATCATCCTCTGACACAAATAATTGGTAATGTGAATGCTAGAGTAGAAACACGAGTTGCTACCACCAACGAGTGTCTATTCGTAAACTATCTCAGTGCTATAGAGCCAAAGTAGCCATCTGAGGCATTGCAAGATCTTGTTTGGATTAATGCCATGCAAGATGAACTTTAAGAATTTGAAAGAAACCAAATTTAGAGACTTGTATCGAGACTGAAGGATAAATATATAATTGGTACAAAATAGGTCTTCCAAAACAAAAAAAACATGAAATGTGTTAGACCCCAACTTGTGAAAGTGTAAGTAGGAAGTCTCTTACTCTATTAAAGTGGTCTGGACTAAGAGCTCTCATGCAGAGGGTCAAGAACTAGAGCTCTTACATAAAGAGTGAAGGTTCCATTCATACAGAGACCGCGCTCTATCCCCGTGGACGATCAAGCCTTATGCGCCAAAGAGCATAAGCGCTTGACACAAAGCTACATCTCCAAGACCCAGAGCATCTGCATAGTACATGCAGAGCCTCTGCATATGCAAAACCTCTGCATAGTACATGCAGATCTTCTGTATAGTACAAGAAGAGCTTCTGGTCACATTCTCCATGGAACGCGTGTTGATCCCATATCTCTCAATAACACTAATAATCTAGTTAAGAATAACCAAATTATAGTGTTTTAATGGAGAAAGTGATGAACACTCAAGAATAAATTATAAACACTTAAGAACAGTCTTGAGCGTCAAAGGTTTCACTTTATTGATAATAAAAACGTAAAAGAGACATTTAGTACAATAGGCCTAATCACCTATTTATACTAGAAAACTAATTAGAAGATAACTATCTAACGAGACTTTTTAGCTAATCTTCTACTTACAGATAACGTTTATCTAAACTGTAGATAAGCTTTAATATTAAGCTAAACTTGAAGTGTAGTTATCGACTTGTCATCTCCAGCTGTCTTCCATTGTATGATGAATCATCCTTATCTTTAAATCTTCATCGTATGCCTCTGGATGATTTGCTGAAGAATTCTCTAAGTATTGTTGACCAGAGGGGCGATGAAGATGCTCTTTCCATCGCATCCGTGGTCGTCCATTGGTCCTCTGGTTGTTCACCAGACTTAGCCAATTCTGCCTTGATGTCTTCATCGGTCTTCTGGTTCTTCATCACTTATTGTTTTTTATTACTTTTTCACTTTATGAATTATGGGGTTTAACAATCTCCCCCTAAGTAATGAAATAACAAACATAGACTAATCTGGAAAAACAATTGTGAAGAACAAAGACTAATCTAATAGAAAAACATCAAATTCCAAATTTTCATTGGATAATGAAATTCTTATAATACTAGAATCAAAAGACATTAAGGAAAAAAATTACAACTTATCATGAGCTACATTGATATATTTCTCTTAATCGCATAATCAGTTAAGACTGAGGCAGATCTTTTCTCCTGCAGGCCTTGGAAGTCTTCATTCGGTGGAACGCAGGAAAGTCTTTTGATGCCTAGCTGATAAGAAATTTCGAAATCACTCTTGGCTCGATGGTTTACCAGGGTCTCCATTATTTTTACTACCGCTCTGTTCACCATTCCAAACCTAATGACGTGGTCCTTCCTTTGAGCCGTGTATGCGTATAGTTCAATCAAGTCATAGGGATTGAGGTTGATGAGGTCATTTTCGTTGAACACGCTCATTTGCCCATGCGCTCTTTGCACTGTAAACTCGATGTATCTAATGGCTCTATTGGCGAAGGTCTTCACTTTTAAATCCATGACCCTCCTTATCCCATCATTCGAGAAGACAGCCTGTGGTGCTTGTGTGGTCTGTCTAATGAACCTATGGTGTAAGAGGTTCATGGACTCGGGCGATAAGATCGGAGGATTGATGGTCAAACTTTCATCATGGTCTTGGTACAAATATTGATAGATGTTTTCCATCATAATGGGTTCCCTGGTTGGCAACTCTGGATGTCTCCGTAGCGACTCCATGTTCTGTATAATCTCATAAACCAAGCTCTGCGAAGGTTGCCTTGAGGAAGAGGGAGTATCCGCTTGCCCTACGGGTGGTTTGGTTGAGGGTTGTGTATGGGTTGGTGAAGGTATGGTTTCTTGTTGGGTTGGTTCAGCTTGGGTTGGTTGTGGTTCATTGGGTTCGTCTTGGGTAGTTTCTGGTTCATGGGGTTCTGTTTAGGTTTGTGGTTATTGGGGTGATGAAGGTTGGCTTATTATTGGTTCTGGTTGTATGGATAAGGTGAAGGGTTCTATGGTACGAGGGGTTGGTGAAGGAGTTAAGGGTAGGTTTGGTGTGGGTGATGGAGTAAAAAGTTGGTTTATTTCTGTTGGTGGGGTGATTGGCTCTTCATCGGTTGAGGAACTCAACACGATGAGTTCTTGAGTTGTAGCGAAGGGAACATGTACATTTTGTGCATCTTCAGAGAGAAGAGCCGCTGGTTCCCTTGCTTGGGTTCCTTTGGTTGAGGTTGGTAGTTGTGTTTGTGATGGTGGTGGTGGTGGTGCAGCGGATTCCCTTTGATGTGCAGCCGTGGCCTCTGTCTCCCCCTCATGAGGTCCATGACCTTGATCATTAGGGTCTTGATCCTCATGCCTTCATTGTTTGAGGAGGCAGCTTGATGAGCAGGAGGCCTTGGACCTGTTCTTCTTCCACAGTCGTATGTGGTCGGCCAATGTGCGCACCCAATCCTTGTTGTGCCGTTGTTCCATGGTGTGAAGGAGAGTGTTGGTTTGATCTTGTTGTTGTTGAAGACTCTTCCTCAGCGCAATGGTAGGCTCAACCGATCTGGCAGCAAACTTTGCACTTATCTCATTGAATGATGAGATAAGTGCCTTGAACATAGCTCGAAGGTCAGCTTTGGTGGCAAAATCTGTGCTTGAAGTGGGTGGTGGAGGCACAGAAGTGGTGGCAGATGTCGATGGAGGATGGGGAAGGTTGGCAATGAGATTCCTCACCTCTGTAGTGAAGGAAGAGAAGGCTGCATCAAAGGATGGGTCAATAGATGGAGGTAGGGGTGGAGTAGGCTGGGGGATTTAGGCTAATATTATGAGGGGGAGATGGGTCAGGGTGGTTTGGATGGTGGCCATTTGGTGGGTAAGGGTGGCAAGGGTTTCATTGTTAGATGAAGTGGATGGAGGTGGAGCTTGTTGAGGGATTTGGGAGATGATGGAGGTGGGTAGGGTGTAAAGGTTTTGGAGGATGGTTTGTAGTTGGGTGATGATGTAGGTAAGGTTCTCATCGGCCTCAGTTGCCTCGGCCGTGAGGGTGGCGATGGATTGGATGAGGATTTGGTTTCGTTGGGTGGCAAGGGAGGATGCGGTGTTGTGGTGTTGGGTGATGGTTTGTTGGAGCATTTGGAAACATGTGGTATTGTCTCGGGTTTGGGTTTCAATTTGGGAGAGGTGGCACTATAGGATTGCAAGGGATTGTTGAAGGTCAGAGGTATCGATTGAGGGTGGGTTGTCAGGAATCCCTTGAATGATGAGTTTAAGGTCTTCCAAGGACCGCATCACTAAAGCAACAAAAGCTTAGAACTCGGCCTTTATGACCAGGTCTGCAATTGGGGTAACCCCTGCAGCAACGGATGCTGTAGGTTGGGCCTTCGCTCCGGAGGCGCCTTCTTGGCCTTGTGTAAATGTGGGCCTAGAAGGACTTCCATCATGTCCTTGATAGCCATCAAGAGAGGAGCTATCTCGTGATGTTACGACATTAGCTTCCTCTTCCTCGGCTTCAGAGGCCGTATAAGTGAAGCGAATGTGTGTCCCCTTCGGTAGATCAAATATTGAAGGGGGATGTGCATGAACAGAAGATCGCTCTGAATGATCTTGGGGAATATCAAAGTCATAAGCAACACATGCTTCTGTGTGTGTGATTGGTTGTGTCGAGCCCTTAGACGAAGGGGCTCTTATATCTTCATCACCTCTCTGTTGGGAGAGGGGTGATGGAAAATGGGGTTCCTTGGCTAATTCATCTCCAGAGGCCTGAAGAATGGACTCTGGATGGCTGGTTGGGGTTGGGATTGGACTGGGTCGTCCTTGTTCAATACCCCTGTGGCTTTGATCGCCAGGGGTAGATGATGTGGTTGCCCTTTGGGTAGTGGGTGGAGTTGTATGAGTATGGTCGGGGGAGGCACGATGAGTAGCATCATCATCATCATCATCTTCATCATCCGATGAAGATGTCTCATGCGCTCCCTCGCTTGGTGGGGGGACGGCTCTAATCGCTCTGCAATAGCTGCCCTCGGTTCCTGGGACAGCATAGAGCGTTCATAGGCTTGGCGTATCTCAGATGTCGATGGAATGACATTGAGCATAGCCCTGGAGAGTGGGCGGTTGATGGTGTAACCCTCCTTCAAGAGGGTTGGTCGATGGCCGTACATCTTGTAGACTGGAGTGATGGTCTCCTCAGCTGGTAGTCCATGCTTCCTCATTGCGTCTCTAATGAAAAGGGCAAGGAAACGTGGGAAAATAACCGCAGATAGAGGCTTGCCAGTGGCTTGGAGTTTGCATTTCTTGACCACCGCCGAATGAATCTCATTGTAGTTGAGAAAGGCGTAGTCAAGGTTGAGATTGAAGAACAACCCATACATGATCGTCATGATGTTTATGTTCCCTTGGTCCAAAGACTCCAGTTTGCATGCGGGAGGAACTGTCGTTTGAAGTCGGAGACGTTGCGGATGTCACGATTATAACCTAGCATCTTGATGAAATGTAGAATGTCGTTGCTGGTGGGTGGTTCGTCATATTGGGCAATTCCAAGCTCCCGTCGAGTGGGAATGCACAGAACCCTAGAAACTTTAGCCCGCGAAATCTTAAGCGAGCAGATCATGTCGTTTGGGGCATCCATGTCCACCATTATTCCATGGCTTTCTGGGTCAAACTCACATGTTTGCCAGTATTGCTGGATGTACTTTTAGTGGTACACCGGTGTCAGCAAGAGTTAGGACGGGAAGTAGAATACAATTCTTGAAGAACTCTATCATGAGGGCGAAGCGGTCGTCGAACAGTGTGTTTCGTAGTTCAATAGCATGGTTGTTGGGCTTCATTGGAAAGAACACAAGAGCACGGCTGTCGGCGCCGGTGGATTGGACCCTGCTGTCATTGTTGTTCAATTCATGGGAGGCGGAGGAGGCCATTGTTGAAGGAGTTGCAGGTTTTTGTTTGTCAAAGTCTATTTGCAGGTTTAAGTGAGCGTAAAGAGAAGATAGAGGTTGAAGAAGGGTATTTATAAGTGGAGAGATTGTTGGGGGGGAGGGTGGGGTGGGGTGGAATTGGAAACTGTTTCTTAATTATTATAATAAAATAATCATGAAAAGTTATGGCGGTTTGGATATTGATGATTTGATTTGAAGAACGTGAGCCGTCTTGATTGTACGTGCCATTAATGTTGGAGGACACGTGTCAAGGCGGGGTTAGGGGGGAAGTTGAAAGGGTGTGTGGGGAACAGGCTGTTTTTGGTGTCAGGCACGTGGTAGGATGACGTATGGATTATTTGAAATAAGTAGGTATTTCAAATAATATCTTGATAAATATGTATCCAAATTTTTTTTTTTAAATCTCATCTAGTTGGAAGATTAATACTAATTACGAAGTTTTGGTCTTCTAAAAACCCATGTTGTATAGTTTTTAGTCACAAAAGCTACAATTTTGTATAATCTTTTAAAAGAATTTTGCAATTTAGATGGGTTTTGTGAATGAAAGATATTTTGTCATGGAACCAGAAGTGTTCTGGTTGACCATGACACATTGGTTGGGGAACCAGAGGGGCTCTGGTTGAACATCAATGAAGAAATTCATCGATGAAATGTTGGATTACATGATTGATAGGCCTTGGATGACTAACCAGAGGCCCTAGAAAAGCATTGACAATCCATTTTGTAGAACCAGAGGAGTTCTGGTTAAAATTATATTTAGCATTTAGGTGGCCAGAGACTCTGGATAGTAGAACCAGAGGCTCTGGATGGGAAATGCATATTGTTTGAAGATGAAATAGATGCTCCCCCTTGAATGATGCATGAAGAATGGTTTTGAGGTTTGCAAAAACTCCCCCTTAAACAAATAATAATGAAGAATTAGAGGACCAGAGGCTCTGGTCTATACAACTAGAGGCTCTGGTTGTGAAAGATGATAAATGTATGAAAGGTGGCTAAGTGGAAATGGTGAAGTGTATAAAAGGGTCTTGGAGACCAGAGGAGCTCTGGTTCCAAGGAGAACAAATCCAGAGGCTCTGGTCTTTAGAACCAGATGCTCTGGTTGGGAAGCAAGGAAAAGGAGTATGTGTAAATGGTTAATTGTATGGGAAAGAGTATAGAGGTTGAGTCTTCGAGACCAGAGGGGCTCTGGTTCCAAAGACTTTGAATCAAGAGGCTCTGGTCTTTAGAACCAGACGCTTTAGTCTTAAAGATGATGAAATGAAGTATGAAAATATGATTTAAGTCCATGTGAAGTGAGAAGAGGGAGACTCTTTGGGTCCAGAGAGGATCTAGTTGCAAAGAGTAGGAATCGAAATGCTCTAGTCTTTAGATCCAGAGACTCTGGTTGATGTAGGGATGTTAGGGATAGATGAAAGAAGGGCGTGGTGTATGTCAAGTTGTAGATGGGAACTTGATATCGCTGGTTTCAATGGATTTTGAAACCAAAGGCTCTGGTCTTTAGAACTAGAGGCTCTGGTTGTGAAGGTAATACTTAGTGGAGAAAACTAAGTATTTGCTTTGGACTAGAGGGGCTCTGGTTCCAAAGGCGATGAAGATTGTTTGCCAAATATTAATCGAAGTTATTCTAACAGACCATAGGCTCTGGCCTTTATGACCAGAGGCGCTGGTTTAGGATACTTGAAGGTTATGGCTAATATTTTATATATCACTTATAGGCATAACCATGAGATATTGATGATATCTGGTTTCAAGCTAATGAGTGCCTTTAAGTGGTGAGATTCAGCATACCCATCTTGCTGACTAGGAATAAAAATATTTTCTCATCAAGAGCTTTTGTGAAAATGTCAGCAAGTTGAATCTCAGTAGTAACAAAATACATTTCTATATTCCCTTTTTCAACATTGTCTTTCAAAAAATGGTACCTTACATCGATGTGCTTGGTCTTGGAATGCTGCACTAGGTTTGTAGAGATTGCTATGGCACTCTTGGAGTCACAAAGGATTGGGACTTTGTCATAATGGAAACCATAGTCCTTGAGCTGAGTCTTCATCCGGAGAACTGGTGAACAACAACTAGCAGCAGCAACATACTCTGCTTCTACTGTGGATGTTGAGACATTATTTTGTTTTTTGGATGTCCAACTTACCAGCTTGTCCCCCAAGAGTTGACAGCTTCCAGACGTGCTCTTTCTATCAAG
>NW_020200618.1:71230-72766 GCF_001531365.2 Cynara cardunculus var. scolymus
CTTCTTAGGTTCTATCATGCTTAGAAAGTTGGCGAAGAGACATTCACTTGCAGTGCCAGATCTTGTCTTGACACCAGAGGTTGGATCACAAATGATTTGGTGGTGTGGGTGATCTTTTGTCCACTTGGTGCTTGATTGGGGTTCTGGAGCAACAGGATGCTGTTCTTCATCGGCCGATGGTACTGCTTGCTCCCCCTCGACAAGATCATCTCCAGAGTTAGACTCTGGATCTTGATCGTGATATGAAGACACAGAAGAAGATGATGAAGTAACATGAGTTTCAGTAAGTGATGTACCTTTAGCATTGGAGACTTCATGGTCTTCATCTGTTCTAGGGATAGATTTTGCATTTGGCTCATGTCCAGAAATTGCTTCTTCATCGAAGATGTCTTCAAATAATTGAGCTAACTCTGATTCATTGGGTTTGCCAAGTGATGAAACAGATACTCTTTTTTTAAGTCCGAGTTATGAACTGTTGTGTCCAGAAGTCATGGGTGTGGTATCATCAAATGACACATTGATGCTTTCAATGACTATGCTTGTCCTTTTGATGTAGACTCTGTAGGCTTTGGTGGTTTGAGAATAGCCCAGAAAAATCCGTTCATCAGCTTTCTTGTCAAACTTGCCAAGATATTCTCTATCGTTGAGTACAAAGCATTTGCACCCAAAGACATGAAAATATTTGACATTTGGTCTTCGTTGGTTGATGAGCTCATAAGGTGTATTTTGGTGTCTCTTGTTAATGATTGATCGATTTTGGGTGAAGCATGCAGTGGAAATAGCTTCAGCCTAGAATGTGATGGGTAACTCCGATGAAGCAAGCATGGTTCTTGCCGCTTCCACTAGGGTTCTGTTCCTTCGCTCTACTACTCCATTTTGTTGTGGAGTTCTTGCTGATGAGAAGTTTTCCGTAATGCTTTCGCTGAAGAGGTAGTCATCGATTTTGGCATTTTTGAATTTAGTTCCATTGTCGCTTCTAACCTTCACTTGTTTTTGGTGTAGAAGGACTTGAAGCCTTTTCATCACTCCAATTAGTAGGTCTGGAACATCTGATTTCTTCTTTACAAATTCAACCCAAGTGTATCTGGAGTATTCATCGACCAATAATAGCATATACTTCTTTCCAGAGAGACTCTGAGTTGATATAGGCCCACAGAGGTCTATATGAATCATGTCCAAGGGCTTGGTGTAGGAGGTTTCTGACTTGGTTTTATGTGAGGCCCGTTTTAGCTTTCCCATCTCACAAGCTGAGGAAAGATGATCTTTTTCGAATTTGAGATCCGGAATCCCCTTGACCAACTTTTGTGTGGCTAGTTTTCGTAGTGCATCAAAGTTGAGATGTGGGAATTTCTTATGCCATAGCCAATTTTCATCGTTCTTATGAGATACAAGACAAAATGTGTTTTGTCCCATGGAGGACTCAAAATCTAAAAGATAGAGATTTCCTTCTCTCTTTACCTTGATGATTGTGTGACCGAGCTTTGTTTCTATGATGCAGAAACCTTTGCGAAACCTGACTTCAAGACCCTTGTCGCA
>NW_020200618.1:74959-76466 GCF_001531365.2 Cynara cardunculus var. scolymus
CCTTCCATCCTTGTCCTCTTTCCTCTCGTCTCTTATGTCTTCTCTTCTTTCTTCCCTCTCTTCTCTTCCATCTCTTCTATCTTCCCTCTGATGAAATTTGGATGGCTTCCTTTCATAGGATAACTAGTATCGTTTCCTCTTGAACTCTTTTCGTTCATAGGGTTTCTTGATGAACTTTTTCTGGAACTGCTTTGTAATAAAGGCCAAAGATTTGGCAAAAGCTTTAATCTCATCATCTGATTCAGAAGTTCCTTCTTCAGATTCTGATTCTACCACCAATGCTTTCTTGCTTTTCTTCTTGTGTTCTCTGGTAGGGGTCCTTGATATTTCCTTTTCATCGGCAGCAAGAGCGAGAGGTCCACCGATGGATACCTTCTTCTTCATTATGTCGTTCTCTTGGTGCTGCAAGCGTTCCATACAGATCATGAAGTGACCAGCCGTCTAGGTCCTGGTTTGCATGAAGGGACATAGACAGCTGAGTCCATTCATCGCCAAGACTTTTTAGGAATAAATCATTGTTCTCTTCCTTAGTTCTGGAGATATCGTTTCGACGACATTGATTGATCAATGTATTGAAACGTTCGTATGTCTTCTGTATCGGTTCATCAGGAAGGGCCTTGAAATTAGTGTATTTGTTGAGATATTGTGCTCTACGATTTTTCTTCGTTTTTGCCCCTCCTTCCATTTGGCTTGCCAATTCATCCCATAGTTCCTTGGCTGTGGAACATGCATCGAGGGATTGGAAGATTTCATTGGGTATGGCCATGATTATCAATCGTTTGGCCTTCTTGTCTGTCTCTACCCTTACTATGTCGTCTTCATCCCAATTCTTCTCATCCTTGGGCATATAGTATGTAACACCCCAAATCCACACATTGCATATAACACATATTTTATACATAGAATACATGTTTTCCCCCACATAGGTCCTTGATACAAGAGTCTATAATATAAAATACGCAACCCAAAAATTCCAAAAGTACATGCTCTTATATCCTAGCATCTATGCTTCCAAAATAGCTAAGCACAGAGGGACGTAATTCACATAATGCTCTTTCCCTTATTATCTTTACCTGCATACATAATTTTGAAAACACAAAATGAGGGTTAGACATGGATGTCTAGTGAGGTTCCCTTTTATGTAATGCATGGTGAAAATCACCGAAATGTTTATTTCAAATCATTCATCTTAGGAAACAAAACTAAAATCATACTGCTCCGGTCCATCGGGCCTCTGGTTCCAAACCACACTTGGAATATATTTCAACATCCAGGACCAGAGCCCCTCTGGTCTTTCTTCCAGAGCTTCTGGTTCCTCGACCAGAGCCTCTGGTTGCACTAAACAGAGCTTCTGGTTCAACGTGCAAGCCAACCAGAGCCTCTCTAGTCTGTTTTTCATAAAAAGATTTTAAGTATAAAATTCTTTTCTTAAAACTTCTAAAATATAATTTTGACATAGAAGCTAGTATTACTAGATACAGAACTTCTGATCCAAATAGTATATTTA
>NW_020200618.1:76791-85079 GCF_001531365.2 Cynara cardunculus var. scolymus
TTGATATGCCACCCTTATTCCTTCTTCAAAATCTATGAACTAATTCGGATGAAGGACCGCAGTCACAACCATCTTATCGGATCCTCATTCATAGTTTTATCCATAATATCTATAGATTAATTCCGAATGAAGACAGATCAAAGTCACAATCGTCTCAAAAGAATATTCTGTATAGTTTTCATACAACAGTTTTATCATCAAAACCTTTCAAATTCAAGAACAATCTTATCTTTCGAAGATTTCCAAAACATCAAGTTCCTTTTAAATCCTCAGAACAGGATATCATTTCCAAAACTGTTTTAAAGAAGCAATCTCTTCTTTATCTTTCCCAAAATAGTTTTTAATACACAAAAATATAACAATAACACCTTTAAACTATCAAAATAGTTTTACCATCTTTTCTTCAAAACCAACATCAAAACCCATAGTGTATAATCAACAGTATTTATAAAACTCACAGTTTATAATCAACGGTAGTTTAAAAACTCACCTTAACAATCACAGATTCTGTAGTTTTAAAACACACAGCAAATCACAAGCTCTTCAAACAACTTTGAACAAAATATTCCTTCAAGAACACTTCTCACCGCCACAATACTCTTTTTCTCTTTCAACAGATTTTTCTTCAAATGAAATGATAAGGTAAAATCTTATCTTTTTATTTCTTTAAATACTCTCACCATGGCGGTGAAGATTATTAAAAACTCATAGGCAGTGAAAGTTTTAACCAATAGAAATAATATTGGGTGGTGGGTTTTTTTATTATAAAATTCATGATTTCTTAACCATGAAGGTATAAGTTTTTAAATATTATAATAATGTTTCCACCAGGATATCTTATCACAAATATGCACCACCTCATGTGTGCTTCACACCACATGTATATGTGTATAAATTACATACATATCATGCCATCTTTTCACATATATGCATGCACAATATCATGTTCACATTTCAYATATATAGTTCATGCATTTCTACTTAGATATGCATATTTCACATAATCCACATAATAAACATGTATAAATTACCTCAACCCTGGTTGTCTCAAACCTGATTATAACATAGTAGGCAGGAATTTCCGCTGTGGTGTTTGTTCCTGGAACTCTTGGAACAAGAGTTTATGCAATGTAAGGACCATCCATTACAGATCGCAGGAGGTTCCTGTCCATTCCTTCCAGGAAATTCACCATTCTTATCTTCCATTACGGGTACTCCTCTCATTGAAGAGTTGGAGGCTTGGKAAGGGAACCAACACTGTATGCAGAATTCCAGTTAGCCATTGAGAATCTTCAAGAAGAGAGAGAGATTTTACGTTTTGATGAGAGAAACAAAAAATTGAGAGATTTTGGATGATCGTTTTGATTGAAAAACAATCAATTGGCTCTGATACAAATTGTTGATCCCAGATCTCTCAATAACACTAATAATCTAGGTAAGAATAACAAAATTATAGTGTTTTAATGGAGAAAGTGATGAACACTCAAGAATAAATTATAAACATTTAAGAACAGTCTTGAGCGTCAAAGGTTTCACTTTATTGATAATAAAAACGTAAAAGAGACATTTAGTACAATAGGCCTAATCACCTATTTATACTAGAAAACTAATTAGAAGATAACTATCTAACGAGACTTTTTAGCTAATCTTCTATTTATAGATAACGTTTATCGAAACTGTAGATACGCTTCAATATTAAGATAAACTTGAAGTGTAGCTGTCGACTTGTCATCTCCAGCTATCTTCCATTGTATGATGAATCATCCTTATCTTTAAATCTTCATCGTATGCCTCTGGATGATTTGCTGAAGAATTCTCTAAGTGTCGTTGACCAGAAGGGCGATGAAGATGCTCTTTCCATCGCATCCCTAGTCGTCCATTGGTCTTCTGGTTGTTCACCAGACTTAGCCAATTCTGCCATGATGTCTTCATCGGTCTTCTGGTTCTTCATCACTTATTGTTTTTCATTACTTTTTCACATTATGAATTATGGGGTTTAACAATGCGCGTGCAAGCCTAGACATTCTCGCAAGCATCTAACTAATTTGAGGCGGCTTGACCTAGTCTGCTCCGCTTTTCAAGGGAAGTCAAAGGTAAGGATGCAGACTTGTTAGCTCAGTGTTTCAAGCCTGATTTATAGCATAGTTGTTAGACCTAGGCGTATATAAGGAGGCTTCCTCCTCAGGTTSAAATTACCTGAGAGTGCCGACTTATACTATACCTGTTTTTTTGTGAGATTACTTTTAGATTGATTGTTCTTTTACTTTCATCTAATAAAAGCATTCGACATATTCAAGTTCTTTCATTGTTCTTATATTTATTTTGAATATTTTGATTAATAGTCTTTGATACACTGTTTAATATTCATTCTTATTATTTATTAACTGTGTTTTCTACAGATAAAAGTATTTGGGTTCCAACAAAATGGGAATTGTAGTGAAAAACAAAGTCTGATTGGTTGCCAAAGGGTACTATCAACAAGAAGGAATTGATTATGACGAAACCTTTGCTCCAGTTGCTCGCATCGAAGCCATCATTATATTTTAGGCATATGCTTCTCATAAGAACTTTAAGATATACCAAATGGATGTCAAATCAACATTTATGAACGGTATTCTTCATGAAGAGGTTTATGTGAGTCAGCGAGAAGGTTTTGTTGATCCTTAAAAATACAAATGTTGTGTATGTCCTAGACAAGGCACTGTATGGTTTAAAACAAGCGCATAGGTCATGGTATGACACTTTGACACAATTCTTACTCAAATATGGTTTCAAGAAAGGTACGACAGAAACTACGTTATTTCTTAAAAAGCAAGGTAAGCTTATGATCTTGATACAAATTTATGTTGATGACATTATTTTTGGTTCTACAAATCCTTAGTTTTGCTAGAACTTTTCACACATCATGCAATCAAAATTTTTAAATGAGTATGATGGGTGAGTTAAGTTTCTTTCTTGGTCTTCAAGTTAAACAACTCCTCAATGGCGTATTCATTAATCAATCTAAATATGTAAAAGAGATTTTAAAAAAACTTTAACATGTCTGAATGTTCTTCAATAAAGAGTCCCATGGCTAGTGAAACTTTATTAGATGCAGATTTATCTGGTATATCTGTAGATTAATAAAATTAGCATGCCATGATTGGATCTTTGTTATACTTAACATCAAGAAGACCAGATATAATGTTTGCAACATGCTTTTGTGAAAGATATCAGGCTAATCTGAAAAAGTCACACCTTACTGCGGTTAAAAGAATCCTAAGATATCTTAAAGGCACCCAAAATTTGAGCCTTTGTTATCCAAAAGTTTATGGTTTTGAGGTAATTGCTTTTACTGATTCTAACCACACAAGTTGTAAAATGGATAAAAAAGCACCTCTGGATCATGTCAGTTCATAGGCGACAAGCAAGACAATTGAACTTCAAAGAAGCTATTATGTTTCAACTTCTATTACGGAGAGATAATATGTCGCAATAGCCAGTTGTTGTTCACAAGTTTTGTGGATGAAGACACAACTTCAAGACTACGAGTATACTTTTAACAAAGTCGCTATCAAATGTGATTCCAAGAGTGTAATTGCAATAATTGCTAATCAGTTCAACACTCTAAGACCAAACACATAGTATTGATCCAGATCTCTCAATCTAACACAAAGATTTATGTTATGAGAACATAAATCTATCGTATGAAAGATAATGGTGAAGAACAGCTTAAAGAATATTCAAGAGAATTATAAAGCTTCAAATGATTTCACTATTTTTATTTTGATGAGAAGAAAAGTTAAAGATTACAAGACATATGATAGCTATTTATGCTATCAATCTATTTAAAGAGATAACTATCCAGGGAAAAGATATCTATAAGATATTCTAGGAAAATATATCTATCTAGAAATATGGAAATTATCTCAATCTTCTCAGCGAAATATAAATCCAGCTGTCTTCAAGGAAGCATGTTCAATCAGTAGTCTTTACGTATCTTCTTATTTGGATATCTCTGATTGTACTGTTGTTGAATCCTCCAAGTGTTAATAACTAGAGGGGTGATGGAGATGCATTGTTCATCGCACCTATGGACCATTCATCACATCTATGGTTGGTCTTGGACACTTAGGATTTCTTCCAGCTTTTCTTCCATCTGTCCTCTGCACTTCCATACTTGTACATTTTTCATTACTTTTACAATAAGAATTATGAGGTCTAACAAACTCCCCCCTAAGTAATGAAAAAAAAAATAAACAATGACTAGTCTATGAAACATGAAAGAATTGTAAAGACAGTGACTAGTCTAGTAGAAACATCCTTTTCCCAAAAGTTTTCATTGTTTTGAAAGTTGGATGATTTCTTACAATACGAAAGTAAATAGGATAGAAAAATTTACATCAATCATGGTCTCCATTGTAGATTTTCCAGAAGCACCTCATCAGTCCTCTATAACGAATGATTGTGGAGATCCCATGAATTAACTCTTGTCCCTCTTTCATCAGCACGTGCTCTCTGCCCAGTCTCTCGCGTATGACCTTCTGAAACCATTCAAGTATATCGGTTGAATACTTGAAGGCATCAATTAGTCTGAAAAATTTATTCGCCTTATACTCATTCTTAAAGACCAAGCCAAGCTCTGTTTAAGTTAAGACTGAAGCAGAGCACGTCTCCTGCAGTCCAAGAAAGTCTTCATTTGGAGTCGTGCAAGATAATCTTTTGATGCCTAGTTCTAGAGCTATTTGGAACTCATTCTTCGCTCTAAACTTCACAAGTGTCCCCATCGTCTCTATGGTCGCTCGATTTTCCATCTTGTACCTTATCCCTTGTTCATGTCGCTGAGTTGTGTAGCCATACAAATCAATCAAGTCCCATGGATTGAGATTGATGAGATCATTCTCGTTGAAGAAGCAGATCATCCCATGTGTGCGTTCCACGGTGTACTCGATGTACTTGATGGCTCTATTTGCAAAAGTCTATAGCTTGACGTCGAGGACCGTTTTGATTCCATCGTTTGAGAATACTGCTTGTGGTGGAGATGTCGTCTGTCTCACGAATCTATGTCGAAGCAGGTCCATCGATTCAGTTGTTAGGTTGGGAGGATTGAGAACGAGTTACTCATCACGATCATGATAGAGATATTGGTGGATATTCTCCATCATGATAGGTTCTCTTGGTGGCACCGACAAACGTCTCCTTATTGTCTCCATCTGTGCGACTATTTCCTCGACTCGATTACTTGTTGGAGGTTGCTTTGATAAGGATGGTATATCTGCAAGCACCTTCTGTGTAGGTTGGGTGACGGGTGGTTCTGTTTGTTTGAGGGTTGGTTCTGGTTATCTTAGAGGATGTTCTATTTGGTAAGAGGAGGTTCTGGTTGGCTTTGAGTGGGTTTTCGTTGGGTGAGGTTTTTGGTTGAGGGTTTGAGGCTTCTGGTTGTATGGGTGTGGGTTCTGGTTGATTGGTGGATGGTTTTGGTTAAGTTGGTGATGGAGGTGGTGTTGGTGATGGGGTAAAGTGAATGGTTGGTTCTGGTGAGGTAGAAGGTTGTTATTCAGAAGATGATGAAGAACTCACCAAAATTGGTAAGAACTCATTGGTTGTTGGTAATGGGTTTTGGGTGCCTGCAGTGGGAACCTGTACATTATGTGCATCATCAGAGGACTAAGCCTCTAGTTCCCTCGCCTCGGTTTCATTGGTTGGTTGATTGGCTGGTTGTTGGGCTTGCGGTGGTGGTGCTGCAGTTTCCATCGGGGTGATGGATGGATTCTCCCCCTCATCAGGACCAAGACCATGATCATCCTAGTCTGGGTCATCATGTATTGGCCTCTTGAGAGGCCTGCTGGTGGAGCATGATGCTCGGTTCCTCTCCTTCTTGATCCTTAGAGATTCAAGATATTTTCTCATTGTGTCTCTGCTTCGCGTGCCTTCCATCGAGAGGAGGAGAGATGTCATAACCGGGTTTCAAACACCACCAATTTAGGTAACCTTACATGGTTATTATGTGAAATGTGTGAAATATGCATGTTTAATTTAGAAACGCATGGATCATACATGCATGTGAATATGATGCTACATGCATGTGAATATGATGCTATGCATGCATATGGGAAAATGATATGTATGTGTACATGATAATATGCACACATGGGTAATGTGAAAGTGCATGTGCGGTAACATGCTTATGTGAAATCTATTATTAAATTAGATGGTACCTTGTGGTAAAGAAAAGTTGATTTTTAAAATATTAACTTCCACCGCCCAAGGGTGTTTTATATAATTAAACCTGCCACCGCCTTTGTGGGAAATATATAAAGAAAGTAAAAAGGGATAAGATCTTATTTTATCACCTTATTTTTTAGAAAGAATCCTTTTGATAAAAAAATGTGTGTGAGTGTGGTGGTGGAGGCTGTGTTTGAGAAGATATTAGCACAAAAGCGATTTGAAGAATCTATGTTCCTTTGAAAGGAATTGTTGTGTGTTGAACCTACAAATTTGTGCTTGATAAGGTGAGTTTTGATAAACTAAAACCTTTATATATGTTGTTATACAAACTATTGAGTTTTAAGGTTGGATTTTCGAAGAAAAGATGGTATAACTGTTTTTAACACTTTGAGATGATATTGTTATAAATTTGATTATTGGAAACTATTATGGAATGATAAAGAAGAGGTTGTTTCTTTGAAACAGTTTTGGAATGATATCTGGTTTTAGGGATTTAAAAGAGATTTGGTGTTTGGAAAATTGTTAAAAAAGAACTAATTGTTCTTGAGTTTCAAGTTTTAATGATAAAACTTTTTTTTGAAACCATTATTGATTAAAAACTATAGAGGATATCTCATCAAGATGGTTGTGACTTCGGTCTGTCTTCGTTTAGGATTAATCTATAGATTTTGTGGATAAAACTATGGAGGCTGTTGCAACAAGACAGTTGTGACTTCGGTCTGTATTTATTTGGAACTAATCCATAGATTTTGATGAGGAAATAAAGGTGGCATATCAAGGAGAGTTGTACAATGGGATAAGGGTGGCATATCAAGGAGAGGTGTACAATGGGATAAGGGTGACATATCAAGAAGATGTGTACCTTTAGATATAAGGGTGGCAATTGTGTGTGGATATTATAGCTCTTGCTATTATGCCTTTTATGATTGCAAGAGATTTGAGTTCTTACTTCTTTGTGACTTGAGGACTCAAAGATGTTTCTTTTATTAGAAATGATAGTATTGATGTTATTGAGAAGGGGAAAACTTGGTCTATGACCAATGGTACTGTATAAACTCTGTTTTGGAACAAGTGTATGATTTAAGAGGAACTAGAGGGGCTCTGGTTGGTCCTCATAGTACAACCAGAGGGTTCTGAACGATGATTTTGAGATTTATACAAGTCTTTTTGCAAAGTTCTTAGTTAAACCAGAGACTCTGTGTCAAAATTATACTTTAAAAAGATTATTGAAAAAGGTTTTACACTTAGAAGTTTTTCTTGCAAAGAAAGACAGACTAGAGGGGCTCTTGTTGGTCTATCGCATTAGACAAGAGGCTCTAGTTGGCCTATCGCATTAGACCAGAAGCTCTGTCTAGTAGAACTAGAGCTCTGGTCATAAAAGATCCTTTTTTAAAATATGATTTTATTCTTGGGAAAGTTATTTTTTTATCTATGATGTTAATCTCTGAACATTTTTTGGGAATTTTGGTTAAGTAAGAGGTTATGTTTGACTAAACCAGAAGCTCTAGTAGAAGAACCAGAGGGGCTCTGGTCCTCTTGCTTGTCGAAATATTTTCTAAGACTGTTTTTGGAACCAAAGGTCCGATGGACACAAACAGAATATGGAATTATTTTTCATTATGTGAAATGATTTTATTTGAATAATGTTTTGGTGATTTTTCACCCTGCAACTACATGGAAAAAGGGGATCTCACTAGACCTATAGGTCTAACCCTCACTTTCTGTTTTCAAATATGTATTGCAGGAAATGCTGAGTATAATGATAGTAAAGGAAAGGGCAAATTGTGAATTATCTCTCTATATGCTAAGCCTTTATGAAGATTGATGGATGCATTTTGATATTAGATGATATGTAGTACAAGAGCATGTATTTTGAAAATTTTGAGTTGTGTATTTTGTAATATGGCTTCTTGTACTTTGGATCTTTTTGGACTTAAACATGTATTATGAGAATAAAATATATGTTATATGCAATGTGGGGGTTGGGGTGTTACAGAAAGTAGTATCAGAGCCTGAGTTTAAGGGATTTAGGTATTCACATGCATGATGCCTAGACTTAAACTGTTTCATTGTATATTAGG
>NW_020200618.1:86979-145685 GCF_001531365.2 Cynara cardunculus var. scolymus
CAAGGATTGATGACTTGTTTGATCAACTAGTGGGAGCCAGTTACTTTTCCAAGATTGATTTACGATCAGGTTATCATCAGCTGAAAGTCAAAGAGGAAGACATTGCTAAGATAGCTTTCCTAACCAGGTACGGACACCACAAATTCTGAGTTATGCCATTTGGTTTAACTAACACACATGCATCTTTCATGGATTTAATGAATAGAGTATGAAAAGAATATCTTGATAAATTTGTTATTGTATTTATTGATGATATTATCATATACTCTAAGACCAAAGAAGAACATGCTGAACATCTTCGACTGATACTTGAACTCTTAGAAAAAGAAAACTTGTATGCAAAGTTGTCAAAGTGTGAATTTTGGTTGAGAGAAGTTCAATTCCTTGGGCATGTTATATCAGGAGGCATGCATAAAAGTGGATCCAACAAAGATTGAAACAGTTGCAAAATGGGAAGCACCAAAGACTCCGTCAAAAGTCTGAAGCTTTCTGGGATTGGCAGGATATTACTGAAAGTTTATTCAAGATTTCTCTAAAATAGTTGTAACACTGACTAAATTAACTCAGGAAAATGTTAAATTTCAATGGGAGGAAGATTAGAAAAAGGCCTTCCAGTTGCTAAAAGATCATCTCTACAGTGCCCCACTATTAACCTTACCCGAAAGAACATAAGATTTTATACGATAGCCATGCATCAAAACTTGGTTTGGGTTGTGTATTGATGCAAAGAGGAAAAGTCATATCATATGCATCCTGACAACTGAAGGATCATGAAAAGCAATACCGACTCACGATATGGAACTGGCAGCCATAGTCTTTGCATTAAAGATCTGGAGACACTACCTGTTGGGAACTAAATGCCAGATTTATATCAACCACAAGATCTTGCAACACCTGTTCAATTAGAACGAATTAAATATGAGGCAGTGTCGAAAGATCGAACTTGTTAACGACGATGATTGTAAAATCCTCTATCACCCTGGAAATCCAATGTGGTAGCCGATGCCTTGCGCCGAAAAGAAAGAAGTGGAACAATTAAAGTCGTGGCAATGAAGGTTAGTTTAACTCCGATCTTCATCAAGAGATTTTGAGATGCCAGAAAGAGGATATGAAAGAAGAACACATGAAGTCAGAAAAAGTTGGTAAAATGATTTCCATCATGGAGCCAAATAATGAAGGGATTCTATATTTCAAGGACGGATATGGGTACCAAGCCACGGGAATACACGAGAAACCGTTCTGAATGAATCATGACTTCACAGGTTTGTGCGAAAAAGCTAAAACCTATTTAGATCTAGAAAAAGAAAACCTGAATAAAGTCAAATCTGCCAAGGAAACTTCACAAGGCCAGACCCCTCACTTTAAATTCATAAAGTTCACTCCTGGACAGAAACAAAAGTGGCATGCTTCTAAAAACTCTAACATTCACATTTCATCTCATTCATCTAAAGGGAAGAAGGTCCATCAACCCCTCAGAAAGGAAGTAAAAACCAAGCCCGTCCCTGCGAATAAAAACTTTGTGCTAGATAGGAAGTTCGTCAAAACAACCAATGATAGACTAGAACATTTCAATAATGCTTGTACTTCCAAATATTCAAATAAAAAGAAAGTTGTTAAACACTCTTATTCCAAAACTCACAACTGTCAGTGCTTAACTCTTTTACAATTGCTGAGGAATCATATGTTAGATCATCGTTGCATTTTTTCTGAACATGTTTATAGATATGAAAATGTTAAAACTCAAGAGAAAATGAAAAGAAAGCCCAAGCCTACAAAGACTAAGGGCAAAGAAAAACAGCCTAAGACCAAGTAAGCTGATGAAAATGAGGATGTTAAATCCCAAACTAACAAGAGAGGACCTATTATGAAATGGGTTACCTCAAAAACCTTAATTTGTCGTGCAGGACCAACATGAGCAACCATGGTACATGGATTCAGGTTGCTCTAGGCACATGGCTGGTGATAAAAGTCAACTCTTCTCCTTCATCGAAAAATCTGGAGGTTCTGTGACTTTTGGAGACAACAGCAAGGGTACAAATAAGGGATACAACACTCTCATCAAATGAAACATATCCATAGCAAAAGTGTCTAATGTTGAAGACTTAAAGCATAATCTGTTAAGCATAAGTCAATTTTGTGACAAAGGCCTGGAAGTACGATTTTGCAAAAGTGTCTGCATCATTGAAATGAAACCAGGAGAAAACATCATCAAGGCCAAAAGAGAAGGAAACCTCTATTTTCTGGACTTTTAATATTTTGTGGGCTAAGACACTCTATGCCTTGTTTCCCATAGGAGTGAGGAAAATTGGCTATAACATCAAAAATTCTCACATCTGAATTTTGAAGTCTTGAAGAAATTAGCCAAACAGAAGTTAGTCAAAGGAATACTTGATCTAAACTTTAAAAAAGACCATCTTTGCTCGGCCAATGAGATGGGAAAGTTAAAGCGGGCTTCTCATAAGTCCAAATTAGAAACCTCGTGCTCTAAACCACTGGATATGCTTCACATCGATCTCTGTGGGCCCATCGCAACACAAAGCCTCTCTGAAAAGAAGTACATCCTAGTACTTGTTGATGAATTTTCAAGATACACATGGGTTGAGTTTATCAAGAAGAAATCAAAAGTTAACAAACTCCTCATCGTAGTGATGAAAAAGCTCCAAGTCCTTCTATAACGCAAACTCATCAAACTAGAATCGACAATGGAACGGAGTTCAAGAATGCCAAAATTGATGAATATCTCATCAATGAAGGTATATCTTAAAAAAATTCAGCAGCCAAAACTCTACAACAAAATGGAGTCCTTGTAGAAGTAGCAAGGACAAATCTTGCTTCATCAGAACAACCTATTTCCTTCTGGGCAGAAGCAATCTCTACTGCCTGCTTCACCCAGAACAGATCATTCATCAATAAGAGGCATCCGAAGACTCCCTATGAACTCATCAATCAGTGCCGTCCAAATGCAAAGTACTTCCATATCTTTGGGTGTAAATGTTATGTACTCAATGGTAGAGAACATCTTGGAGAATTTGACAAGAAGGCTGATGAGGGTATATTCCTGGGATACTCTCAAACCGCAGAGGCTTAAAGAATATTCATCAAGCGGACCAACATTGTCATAGAAAATATCAATATGTCCTTTGATGATGCATCACCAATGACTTCCGGACAACACAGTTCAGAACTAGGGCTAACTAAACGAGCCTCTGATTCATCTCTCCACAAACCAAATAAATCAGAACTAGCACAACTATTTGAAGACTTGTTTGAAGAAGATGCAGTCTCTAGACAAGTGACCAATGAAAAACTAACTTCCAGAGCTGATGAACTATAGGAGATCTCCAACACTGAAGGTATAACTCTTTATGAATCTCATGTTACTTCACCATTTACTTTTTCTATGTCTCCAGAACCAGAGCAAGAATCTGGAGAAGATCTATTTGAGGGGGAGCAAGCAGTTCCATCTAACAATCCCATCTATGAAGAACTGCATCCTGTTGCTCAAAAAGCCCAATCAAACACTAAGTGGACAAAAGACCATCCTCATCCCCAAATTATCGGTGATCCATCATCTGGTGTTAAAACAAGATCTGTCATTGCTAATGAATGCCTCTTCGCAAACTTCCTAAACATGATCGAACAAAAGAAAATTTCTGAAGCCTTATAAGATCCAAACTGGATAGACGCAATGCAAGAAGAATTACTCTATTTGGAGCGGAACAAAGTTTTGTCTCTCATGCCGCTACCCAAGGGTAAAATCGAAATTGGGACCAAGTGGTTCTTTAGATATAAGAAAGACGAAGATGGCATAGTCATCCGAAACAACGCCAGGCTGGTAGCAAAGGGCTATTGCCAGGAAGAAGAAATAGACTATGACGAAACCTTCCCCCCCCCGGTTGCTAGGCTTGAAGCCGTCAAAATATTCTTAGCGTATACAACACACAAGGGATTCAAGGTTTATCAAATGGACGTCAAGTATGCCTTTCTAAATGGCAAATTGCAAGAAGAAGTCGATGTTCAGCAACCTCCTGGGTTTGAAGACTCAAAACATCCAGAGTATGTCTACTTTCTGGATAAAGCTCTGTATGGGCTCAAACAAGCACCCAGGGCTTGGTATGAAACTCTCTCCACTTTTCTTATAACCAATGGATTTGAAAAAGGTACAATCGACACAACTCTCTTTCTCAAAAAACACAAAGGTGATATTTTCCTTGTTCAAATATATGTGGACGACATTATATTTGGCTCAACTAACTCCAAGTTTTGTGAAAATTTCTCAGTCCCGATGAAAAGCAAAATTGAGATGAGTATGATGGGAGAACTAAGTTTCTTCCTGGGTCTTCAAATAAAACAAACTTTAGAAAGAATTTTCATCAATCAGTCCAAATATGTGACTGACCTTCTAAAGAAATATAATCTCTCAAATTCATCATCTATGAGAACTCCAATGGCTACAGGAGCTAAGCTATTCTCTGATCCATCAGGAAAGGCTATAGATGTAACAATCTATGGAGACATGATTGTGTCTCTCCTGTACCTCATAGCTAGTAGGCCAAATATAATGTTTGCTACGTGTCTTTGTGCAAGATATCAAGCTAATCATAAGGAATATCATCTTCCTGTAGTAAAGAGGATCTTTAGATACCTGAAGGGCACCCCATCCTTGGGTCTCTGGTATCTAAAGAACTCTGGCTTTGACTAATAGTCTCTACAGATGCAGATCATGCAGGTTGTAAGCTTGATAGAAAAAGTACGTCTGGGAGCTGTCAACCCTTGGGAGACAAGCTAGTTAGTTGGACATCCAGAAAACAAAAGTGATATTGTAATGGCCCTCATTACCAAGTCTTCTAAACCAGAGCCTCTGGTTCTATAGACCAGAGCCTCTGGAAAATTGGAAACACTTATATTTTATTTGGCCTCACATTTTATTCTTTGAGACCAGAGCCCCTCTGGTCCAAAAAAGGTTTTTTCATTTTTACACCAAGTACCTCTCAATGACCAGAGCCTCTGGTTCTTAAGACCAGAGCCTCTGGATTCAAAGTCTTAAGGACCAGAGACCCTCTGGTCCCACATGGTCTCCACTTTTTCATTTCCCCTTGCATTACAATTAAATCCTTCACCATTTTAAGCAACCAGAGCTTCTGTTTCTTTAAACCAGAGCCTCTGGATCACAAGTTTTTGGAACTAGAGCCCTTATGGTTCAATAGACTTTTCCATCCAAGTATTTAATAGAAATTTCATCATCTTATTACAACCAGAGCCCCTCTGGTTGTACTATGCTTTTCCTTCTTTTGGATGATTCAAAGGAATCATGATTTCCCCATCTTTTTGGTGTCATTTTAAAAAATGAGAGCCTCTGGTTCTAAAGATTAGAGCCTCTAGTTTTCCTTTCCCATTGGACTAGAGACCTAATGGTTCTATGGTCCAACCCCTTTTTCACCATGTTTTCATCTAATTAACCCTTCTTCACAACTAGAGCCTCTGGTTGTATAGACCAGAGCTTCTGGCTTCCAAAGAGTACACCCCTTTAGGTTTTAGGGAGAGTTTTTCACCATCTCCCAAACCCCTTGCATATTTTGATGGAGAGTTCTTACACAATCCTTGACCTCTCAAGAATCAAAAGCAACCTAGCACCCTTCTTGTCGACCTTCACTATCAACCAGAGGCCCTCTGGTTCGCTATCTTGATTTCTTAATTAGCATTAACACCACCCAGAGCCTCTGGTTTGTCTATCTAGAGTCTCTGGACCTTTAGTATGCTATACTAGGATTAAATTGACCCTTACAATGAACCAAAGCCCCTCTAGTCTATCTTCTAGACCAACGAGAGCCCCTCTGGTTCCTCTAGTAGTGTCTACTTTCTTCCATGGTTTTAAATGATTAATCCAGAGCCTCTTGTCTGTCTATCCAGAGCCTCTGTCTCATCAAAACCCCACATTTGAATTGTCAACTTTTCATCATGCAAAACCAGAGCCCCTCTAGTTCCCCCAATAGTCATGACCAACCATAGCCCCTCTAGTTACATGGTTACAAACGTTTTCACCAAAAACCCATCTGTAATTGCAAATCTTTTTGAAGATTATACAAAATTAAAGCTTTTGTGACTAAAAATTATACAACATGGGTTTTTAGAAGATCAAAACTTCGGAATTTGTATTTATCTTACAATTAAATCAAATTTTTTTTCATATATCTTCCTAATTCTTTTAAGAATTATCCATTTGGAATTATTATTTTATATGATTATCCTTTTTAATCCCAAACGTCAACCCTAAATAAGCCACCTGACAAAATCACCTCTTCCTTATAAACCCTTCCATATTACCAACTCAATCAACCCCATGTTGCCACTTGCCCACCTAGTCTGACAACCATTATGATCATGAGTTGTCAATACGGCTCTTGATCACAACCTTTCACCTTTTTACCACACGTCAGACGCCAACATCACCTTTCACCTATTATTTTATTCCTTTTTATTCAAATACCCTCACCTTCCCTCTCATATTAAATAATCATCTTCACCACCATTGTTACCTTTTATGCTCACGTAACTCCTTGAACGTAAAGGGCAACCTGCAACCTACAACTTATTTCTTTCAACAATAGCTTCCTCATCCGCTTCCCATGACTCGAACAATAACGAAAGCCAAGTCCAGTCAACCGGGGCACACAGCCATACCCTTGTTTTCCTCCCAATCAAACCCAACAACCACCACATTGATCTTTGTCCTCAACTGTTTGAAGACAGATTCATAATCCTGGTAGAATTCTTTCAGAACTGCATCGTACAGTTGGCCTTAACTCTGTCTGACAATGAAGTTCCAGTCCGGTATGCACAACAATACTGGAATACATGTGACTACTACGTCGAGAGCCGTAGCATTATGGGCAACATTGATGCCCCTAATGACATGGTCTGTTTCATCATGATTTCCCGCGCCAAAATTTCAAAAGTCCTGTTCATTCCCACCAGACAGGAACTCGGGATTGCTCGATATGAAGAACCATCTACCAACCATGACATACTTCACTTCTTTCGGATGTTGGGCTACAACCGGGAGATTTGGAATGCCTCGAAATTCAAACGGCAATACCTTCCACCTATGTGGAATGTATTTTTCAGTGTTCTTAACCGGGCCTTCATCTGCAAACTCGGAAGCATGGACTAGGGCAACATTAAGATAATGACCATCATGTATGGTCTGTTTTTCAACCTTCCGCTTGACTACGCGTAGCTTATCTACAATGAAATTCACGCAGTGGTAATCAAGAAGAACAAGCTTATGGCAGCAGGCAAGCCGGTTACTTCTGTCCCCTTTCCACGCTTCCTTGCACTCTTCAATGAGGATGCGATGAAAGTTCATGATTTTCTGGGTGATGGAACATTCACCCCGATTTCGTTATGACCGGTCATCGCCCCATTATTCTAAGAGACGGCTACCCATAGAAGAGGCCACTTTTATGGGCGATGCTTAGTGTGATACCATATACCTCAGCAAACCTTAAGACCTACCAAAGCTCTATGCTGGTCGAACAGTCGCGATCAGCTTCCCCAGAGCATATAGAGCCTACCCCTGAGACAAGCAAGGGATCCTAAGGTGAGAGGACTCAATCTGATGATAATGATAGTCCTCTCACCTCACCCGACCCCATTCCTACCACTACTGCCTCTCCACACCCAACTTCCTCGGGCCACCACATCTACTATCCCTGGCGACCAAGGCCAAAGGGATATTGAAGAAGGACTGCCCAGTCCGAACCTTTCCCAAACCAGCTATCCAGAGGCCACTCTTCGAGTCTCTGGACAAGATGAAGATGAGGAACCCCATCATCTATCGCCTCCCTCTCAATAGAGAGGTAATGAAGAAATAAGGGCCCCTTCTCCTCAGGTCCAGACACTTTCCACACACTTAGAAGCATTCGTTTCTTTTGGCTTTGAATTCCCCTTAGATCGTTGAAAGCAATCTCCTCTTCATGCACGCACCCCCTCGATACTTGGTCTATCGATTGGGAAAAATATGTACATTTCTTCACCGGACTCTGAATCCGATGAGGATGAAGCACCTATTGGAACATCCCCAGATAACTCTTCTTTATAGGGCTATCAAGGATGGGATGGAAGTCCTCCCTTGCCCAACATTCCCACAGGCATCGATGGAGGCGCCTCAGAAACAGAGGCTCAACCTACGACATCTGTTGCCGTAGGGATACCCCCTACAGCTGAGTTGGTCATAAAGGCCGAGTTCCAAGCCTTTGCCGACTCAATTCAGTGGTCCTTGGAAGACCTAAAACTCACCATGGTGAGGGTCGCTAAATCCACCCCCACCCAAGATATCACCCATCTTCAGCAATCCATCACCTCCCTTGAGGCTTAATCGAGGGAGAACACCAACTGTCTTCAATCCTTACAACGTCTGGTGACCCAACAACACAACTACCATAACAACCTTTTGATCACCATACTTGTTTCCATTGATGCATCCCTCGCCTCACTATCCGCCCAAATAATAGCCATTAATGCATCAATAGCCACCCTCTCATCCTAGCTATCCGCCATCACTACCTCCATCGCCTCTCTCCCCACCTTCATCCAAAATATCGTCCCACCACCCACAACCCCCTCTTCCTCTACAACACCAATGATGCATTTTCCTCTTTTGCTGCAGAGATAAGAGATCTCATATCCTCCATCTACATACCATCCGCTTCCACCACCACTCACCCATCTCAAGACTCGGTTACCCGCACCGATATCCGCTCCCTCACCAAGGCACTAATCTCAAAGTTCAATGAGATTAATGCCAAGTTCATCACCAAAGTCGCCAAACCAGCCATCATACTTCAAAAAAGGCTTGCTCAGTAACAAGAGCGAACCAAAACTCTTCTTCATTGCATGGAAGACTATAAACGAAAGATGGCTCTGCAGATGTATGTCGCCTCACTTCAAAAGAAAAAGAAGCGACCTACTTCTTGCTCTGCGTGGAGGCGATCCAAGCGCCTGAGACATGAAGACCAAGTCCCCGATGACCAAGGTCCAGGTCTTCATGAGGGAGAGATACCATCCATCACACCAATGGACACTACATCAGCAACACCTCCACTAGCACAAGCTCCAACTTCACAACCATCTGCTGGAACAAAAATAAGAAACCAGAGGCTCAGCCCTCTGATGATGTAAATACTGTACATACATTAAATTTTCCATCAATTATTTTACAGCATCCATCTCTCATCCAGCTGCAGGCATTGTAACCTAGTTAACCAAGGTTGTACCCTTAGCCGAAGTACCACTTCCCCCATCTGATCCCTCATCAACCAACCCATCACCACCAACCAATGAATCCTCACTAATACTAGTGAGCTCTTCATCACTTCCCCAAACACAATCTTCAACCACACCAACACCTACACAACCAGAAGCTCCAATTCATTTGACTTCATCACCAACACCACCCTCATCACCAACACAACCAAAACCTATCACTACCCAACCAAAAATTAACCAACCAGAACCTTCCCTTACCCAAACAGAACCATCTCTCACCCAACCAGAACCACCTCTTACCCAAACAGAACCATCCCTCACCCAATCAGAACCACCCGTCACCCAACCTATAAAGCCAACAATGCCTACAGATGTTCCTTCCTCTTCAAGGCAGCCTCTATCCATCGATAGAGTGCAATAAGCCATCGCTCAGAAGACAACACTCATACCAAAGAACCTTCAGCAAACGTCGAGACTGAAACTGAAGATTAGAGACTAGCAAGTACGTGATCTGAAGCGGTATTCAGTGATTACAAGCCTGTCTACATAGTGTGAAAACTGCTCAAGCTTCAACGAATGATAAAAAGACCTTCAAGTCATTCCAGCATTCAGCGATCAAAGGAAGCTTTCTTAGCATGATTGTTGTTGTCTTGTCCTTATACACACAAAGGACAAACCCCATACCCTTATGAAAGTTGGAACGGTACGGAGCCGACTAGTCGACTTTATTGTCCACCAACTTTAGGTAAGGATGGCTGCTCATGAATAGTGCTTTTTGTACTATTCACTGTAGCAAAGGACAAGCCTTTCTCTTAGGTCTTGACAAGCACTCTAACCCTACCATATTGCATTAAATGAACATTTAATGCATTGGGTATAAATATAAGTGTTTCCTCTCTATACAGAGTGCGTGCAACTCACTCTCTAACCCTAATTCTTACTTCAAGCATTTTATGGCTTAAGTAAATGATATTCTCTACCGCATTTCTTTTCTTGTATTTCCTAAGACTTAGTGTGTAACTAAAGATTGTTTAGATAGGTTTTTATCACCTCATCTTTCTGCAAACAATCTTGTAAAATCTGTATTGATCTTATTCATCAATATACATTTTAAATTTGAAAATATTGTGTTTGTATTCATCCCCCCTTCTACAAACTGTTTTACTATTCTTGTAGACCCTCAAGGGACCAACAAGTGGTATCAGAGCTGTGTTTTCTCTCTATCTGTCTTTTTAGTTGTTTTCTGTATTAGTTTATCTTCTTTCTTAGATAACTTTACCGCTTACAAATGGCTTTATAAATTACAAACACACACACACAAAAGATAATGGCTCTGTTGCCAAACCTCCCCGGTTTGTCCGTGACAACTTTAGTCTCTAGAAGAACCAGATGTCCCTCTTTCCGGAAGGTATGGATCCTGAAATTCCATATTATATTGAAAATGGACCATATATTCCATTTGCTAGTGCTCCGGCTGTTCCTGTAACAGCTATGACTGCTGCAATTCCAAAACGACATATTCCAAAGCTTCCACTTCAATGAAGCGATGAGGATAAGAAGAAAATAGCTATAGACACGCGTGCTCGGTCTATAATAGCTATGTCTTTTCCTGATGAGATTTATCACTCAGTGATGAAACTCAAAACTTCTAAATCCATGTGGGACACACTTTGTGTTCAATATGAAGGAACTACTCATGTTCAAGAGACCAGAAAGCTCAATCTAGTAAGACAATATGAAAGCTTTCTTTGTGGAAAGTCTGAGACGCTGTCTGAAGTACATCAAAGATTTAATTGCCTTCTTATTTATCTTAGGTCTGTCGGCAGGGAATATTCTAATTCTGAAACTTTAACCATGTTTCTAGAATGCCTTCCTGAGTCTTGGGACACCTTTTCCATGTGTCTCAAGATGTCAAATGACATGTCCACTCTTTCTCTTTCTTCTTTATACGGGATTCTGCTTAACCATGAGCAATCTCATCAACTGAAGAGGAATCTTGTAAAAGAGTCCAGGGAAATGAAAAGCTCTCATTTGGCTTTGATCTCTGAGGCTTCTTTAGTTGAAATTTCTTCTACTCCTTTTGTTTCTTCTCTTCCTCCCGTTGTTATCACGAAGATAGATTCTTCTATCTCTAAGGACATTCCAGAATCTGATTTAACAGATTTTAATGAGTCCCTAGCACTCTTCAGTAAGTCATTTAGGAGGTTCACCAGTAAGAGCAACTTCCGTAGATCTCCTCAACTGTCCCTCAAAGAAAAGACAAAGTCTAAAAGAATAGACAAGGCTTCAGCTGTCTACTACAACTATCACCGCCCCGGACACTTTGCAGGTGAATGCAGATCAAAGAAGACTGCGACGCCATCTTCTATAGATCCTTCCTCCTTCAGGACCGAAGATAAGAAGTACTCAAAACTGAAGGAGAAGTACAAGAAGATGAAGAACAACCAGCGAAATTCTGAAGGCCTTATTACTGAAGAGCATGACCAGGCTGAGTCATCCGATGAATCATCTTCGGATGGGGAGGATAAAGCCTACGTCTACTTGATGGCCATAGATGCAGATGAAGGATCTTCAGAAGCGTCTACTTCCTCTGAGCCATCTTTTTTCTTTTACTCAGGTATGTCTCCTGAATGAACCCTCTTCTTCTTCTAGTCTTTCTGTACTGGATACGCTGACGATTGACCTTTACAATGCCCTCAATGGCAAATCGAAAGTTGAAATGCTTAACGTTGATCTTCAAGAGCAATTGAAGATTTGCCATTCTAAAATCAAAGAACTGACCTCTGCCGAGGAATATCTTAAAGATCAGGTTATTGTAAACCAAGCCATCACCATTGAACATGAGAAGGCTATCGTTGAGCTTGAGCGAGCAATCACTGAACTCAAGGCCGAGAAAGCTACCATTGAAGGGTGGTGTAAAGCTTCCATCAAGGCCTCTGAGATCATTAATGCTCAGATCCCTGCGAAGATAAAGACCGGTCCAGGATTCTCCTATGATCAGGAAGAATGTGTTAAAGAAAGGACCATGCTCAAATTTGGTACCTTCGTCTCTTCTATTCCCAACACTTCTTCCTCTCAGGCCTCCTCTTTTACTGAGGGTCATCTTGAAGGAACTCTTTCGATTTCTGGGTGCAAAGACAATGGTAGATCCGTTGTCATAGCATCCCTTCCCAAGAAGTCCAACAAGTTTAATAGATCTAGGTCTATTTCGTCATCTGGTAAAGCTTCTTCCTCTTCAGGGACTAGAAAATCTGAATCCCATCAGAAATCAAAGTAACAGCTCAATGTGAACTTTTCACCTAAGGAATCCAATTCCTCAAAGGTTCCTCATAGAACAAATGAGAAGGGAAGTATGAACACTACGGTGAGAAAACACATATTGCCAGCAAGTGAGAAATCAACCAAGGTGAAATCATCCACAAAGGATGTTTTAGCAACCAAGGTGAAGAAAACCGTTGAAGCCTCTTCTTCAGGCTCAACGAAGACAACTTCTATTGAAAAGTCTTCAGCATCAGACGTTGTAGTTCCTACTATTGAAGCCTCTTTATCAGGCTCAGTGAAGACTTCCACTGAAACTATCTTAGTAGTCTTAGAGGTTGTTCCTCTTTCCACTCAAACCTCTTCAGGTTCCGTGATGCCATCTACTGATGTTGGTTTTTCAGCATCAGACGATGAAGCCTCTAACAAAGTTGGACCCTAATAGTTGGGTACCAATAGCATTTTTATTTTGTTTCCTTGTACAGGATGCCAAAGGCATATGGTATCTGGACATCGGATGCTCAAGACATATGACTAGAGATAAATCTCATCTAACTCACTTCAAGGAAGAAAGAGACCCTATGTAACCTTCGGTGGAAATGAAAAAGGATATACCAAAGGTTTTGGTATATTAACCAATGGTGCAACAACTTTCAAACACGTTGCATATGTTGAAAGACTGAAGCACAATCTTCTTAGCATCAGCCAACTGTGTGATAAAGATTATACAGTTAAATTCTCAAAGAATTCATGTCATGTTCTTGACAAACATGATAAGGTTGCTCTAATTGGTTCTCATCTAGAGAACGTATATATCATCAACATGAATTTTTCCCTCACCGAGAATAGATGCTTCTTCTCCAAAGCCTCATCAGATATTAACTGGGTATGGCACAAACGGCTATCTCATCTCAACTTCAAGACACTCAGTGAACTGTCAAGAAATGATCTTGTCACAGGTCTTCCTCAACACTAGTTTGCAAATAAATCTCTTTGCTCAGCTTGTGAAAAAAGAAAACACACAAGAGCTAGCTTCAAGTCGAAGCAAATCTCTTCAGTGACTATGCCTCTTCAACTATTGCATATGGATCTTTTTGGTCCAGTCAACATGCAATCCCTAGCTGGAAAGAAGTTCACACTTTTCATTGTTGATGAGTATGCCAGGTACACTTGGGTATTCTTTCTCAGATCCAACGATGAAGCACCTGAAGAAATCATTTCCTTCATAAAAAAGATAGAAGTACTAAACGATGTTAAAGTACGATCTATCAGAAGTGACCATGGTACTGAATTCAAAAACAGTACTATGGATAACTTTTTTGAGGACAAGGGAATCTCTCACAACTTTTCTTCAGTGAGAACTCCTCAATAGAATGGAGTCACTGAAAGATGAAATCGAACAATCATTAAGGCTGCTCGATCAATGCTAGAGGAATCCCATCTCCCTACTCAATTCTGGGCTGAAGCTGTCAACACCGCTTGTTTCACTCAAAACCGATCGTTGATCGTGAAAAGATTCAAGAAGACAGCCTATGAACTCTTCCATGGACGAAAGCCTTCCATAAGCTTTCTTCATATGTTTGGTTGTACTTGTTACATTCTCAACAACCGTGACCAACTTGGAAAGTTCGATCGTAAAGCTGATGAAGAAATCTTTCTTGGATATTCTTCTGTATCCAAAGCCTTCAGAGTATTCAACAAACAAAGACAAACAATAGAGGAGTCTATTCATGTCACCTTTGACGAATCTAAGTCAGTTAATTCAAAAGCCATCTCAAATGATAAGGATGAATTAGAAAACTGGATGTTCTCTTACTATGTACAACCTGAAGCTTCTTACAGTGCTCCTCTTAACACTGCATCTCCCGAAGTTGAAGATGATCCACTTATCATTCCAGTTACAGCTATTCACTCCACCGTATCTCCTTCAGAGATCGTTGTAGTGCCCATTGGCTATGTCCCTCCTTCTACTTCAAACATTGATCCATTAGTGAATGAAATACCTTCAGTTTCTGAACCTGTTTCAGTTGTTGAATACGAGGCTCCTTTAGCAATAGTCTCTATTGATGAAGAAACTGTTGCTGAAGCATCATCTTCAATACCTGAACTTGCCTATTAAGATGAATCCCCATTATCGGCTCAGCGATGGACTAAAAGCCATCCAATTCATCAAAATCTTGTTGATCTAGATGCAGGTATCAAGACAGGTCGTGGTCTAGGTAATATTTGTCTCTTCGTCAACTTTCTTTCTTTAGTTGAACCCAAGAAAATCAATGATGCTATCTCTAACCCTAGTTGGGTTCTTGCTATGCAAGAAGAGCTCATTGAGTTTGATAGGAACAAAGTCTAGTACGTTGTCCCACGTCCATCTGACAAATTAATGATAGACACCAAATGGGTCTATCGCAACAAGTTGGATAAAGATGGTGTGGTAACCCACAACAAGGCTCGGCTTGTTGCTCAGGGTTATAGACAAGAAGAAGGAATCGACTATGACGAAACCTTCGCACCAGTGGCTAGACTCGAAGCAATTCGACTCTTTCTAGCCTTTGCTGCCCATAGAGACTTCAAGGTCTTTCAGATGGATGTAAAGAGCGCTTTCCTTAATGTAAAACTTCAAGAAGAAGTTTATGTTGAACAACCTCCAGGGTTTCTTGACCCCAAGTATCCAAACCACGTCTATAGGTTGGATAAAGCTCTTTATGGGTTAAAGCAAACTTCTCGTGCCTAGTATGATACCCTTTCTTCTTTTCTCATCTCTAAAAAATTCTCTCATGGAAAGATTGACCAGACCTTATTTCTTAAGAAAGTTAAAGGTCACATCATTCTCGTCCAAATTTATGTCGATGATATTATTTTTGGTTCCACTAATCCCTCTTTATGTTTTTGTTTCGCTGAACGCATGAAGAAAGAATATCAGATGAGYATGATGGGAGAACTAACATTCTTTTTAGGTCTCCAGATCAAACAAACTGATAAAGGTATGTTTATCAACCAAAGTAAGTACGTTCGAGACATGTTGAAGAAGTTTGATCTATCCAACAGTTCATCTATGAAGACTCCAATGGCTCCTCCACTCACTCTCAACAAAGATCCAAATGGAAAGCCTGTAAATGTTATTATTTACAGAGGAATGATTGGCTCCCTGCTGTATCTCACAACTAGCCGACCCGATATCATGTACTCCACTTGCTTATGTGCAAGATATCAAGTTGAACCAAAGGAATCCCATCTGATCGTTGTAAAACGCATATTTAGATATCTTAAGAGAACTCCTAATATGGGTCTTTGGTACCCTAAAGATTCAGGTTTTGACCTTATTGGTTATTCAGATACTGATTTTGCAGGTCGCAAAATTGATAGGAAAAGTTCCACTATAGGCTGGCAGCTTCTAGGTGGAAAGTTGGTGAGCTGGACAAGCAAAAAGCAAAATTCAATGTCCATACCAACAGCTGAAGCTGAATATGTAGCTGCTGGTAGCTGTTGTGCCCAAATTCTTTGGATGAAAAATCAGCTGCTGGACTACGATCTTTAGTTTTCAAAGATTCCTATTTATTGTGATAGTACTAGTGCTATTGCTATTGCAAACAACCCTGTACTTCACTCCAAGTCCAACGATATGGAGATCCGATATCATTTTATCAGATATCATGTTATGAATGGTGATATTGAACTTCACTTCGTTCCAACTGAGTATCAACTTGCTGACCTTTTCACCAAGCCTATTGATGAGACAAGATTTAATATCTTGATCAGTGAATTAGGTATGTTGAACACTAAAGATTAATCTACAAATATTATACATCACTCAAGAAGTGAAATGATTCAGTGCTCAATCTCTAACACTGAACTTTTGAGTAAATATATCTATTCTCACTCAGGTATGATTACTCTTCTCTTCTCTCAACTTAAAACCTTCACTGAAGCTTTCTCATATTCAGTGATAAATGTTTTAAAAGGTGGTCTCAGTGATTCTCAACACTCACCACATCTCTAAGTATATCTTTATACTTTTCTTAAAATTCAAAATGATCACTGAATCTTTTCTTAATAGTGATTAAAATGAGGCTAGTATCAGCTTCAGTTGCAGTTGAAGCTGAGGCTCTCAGAGCTGAAAGGGTTGCTGCTCCTGTAATCCTGACCACCAAAGCTGCTCCAGCTGAGGATGTCGATGCCATCCCTAAGGGTGATGCCGCTGCCATCACTGCTTCTGGTGATGAAGATGATGATGAAGATAAAGATGAAGGAGATGATGAACCTACCATTTCAGACTCCAAAAATGATCTAGATGGCGACAACGACGATGATGATGAAGATGACTTTACCATCAAGTACCAAAAGCCATCAACCGTCGCCAAGGGAGTTGCCCTCAGGGATTCCGCATCCCAAGGGAAGCAAAGGCAAGGTGAATCTACATCATCAGGGAACCACTGAAGAAGGAAACTTGAAGGTATTGTTCAATATACCTCCCGATTATCAATGTCAGCATCAGCAGATGTTCTAAAGACGGTGGAACGCTGGTTTCAATGCTCATCACTCGAGATAATCTTGATGCCGTTACCGAGTACGCTTCCTACCTTGGTCGTTATGGATACAGCGAATGGATGGAGATCAGACAAGYCATTCAGCAATCCAAGTCGAGACACAAGACACTTATCGAGGACACCATCAGCGAGCTCATCAAAAGGATGTCCATGTATGTCAAGGTCCTTGACAGGCCATCTCTGAAGAAAGGTGGAATGAAGAAACTCAAGCTCTCTGATCCTAATCATGGACCATTCCTATGGAACAAACATGAAACAAGGTTCTCCTTAGATAAAATCCTGAAGGGTCATCAGAGTACAGAGATTTCTATGTTGAATCTTGACTTGCCAGATAAGGGTCCTTATACACCCAACTCTGTGCATTTTAAACCCGAGTTAGGAGTTATATTCCTTGACTATAAAGGTGAAGTTAGATTTCAGAGAATGTCAGAGCTACATCTATCTCCAATGGGTCATTTGGTTACCTCTTGCTCTGGATAGATGATAGCATGCCTGGAAAAGTCGTAATGTTGATCCCAGATCTCTCAATAACACTAATAACTAAGTTAAGAATAACCAAATTATAGTGTTTGAATGAATAAAATGATGAACACTCAAGAACAATTAATAAACGTTCCGAGAATATACTTGAGTGCCAAAGAATTTACTTTGTTCCAAAGATGTGAAAAACGTAAAAGAGTCTTCGATTACAATAGGCCTAACCACCTATTTATACTAGTAATCTAATAAGAAGATAACTATCTAGTGAGACTATTGAGCTAATCTTCTACTAACAAATAAAGCTTATCTAAAACATGGATAAACATTAAAACTAGATAAACTTTGTAGAATCCAGCTGTTGATTGGTCATCTCCAACTGTCTTCCATGGGATATGAGTTCAACCTTATCTTCATATCTTCATTGATTGCCTCTGGTTGAACTGGTGAAGGACACTCCTAGTGTTATTTCCCAGAGCGATTATGAAGATGCACTTTCCATCGCATCTCTGGTTAGTTCATCGACCCTCTGGTTGTTCTTCAGATTTAGTCATTTTTCCTTGAAGTCTTCCATCGGCCATCTGGTTCTTCATCACTTGTTTGTCTTCATTACTTCATACATAATACTTATGGGGTGTAACAATCTCCCCGTAAGTAATTAAAGAGCAAACATCAACTATTCTAAGAATATTCAATGTATAAACGAAGAACCAAGGCTATTCTAAAGAAAGCATCGTTTGCCAAATTTTTCATTGGAACAAATGATGAATTCTTACATTGGTGAAATAGAAATTACAAGACATAAAAAAAACATAAGACTACATTTAAGGTCTACCTTGTGATATTTCCCAAAAGCGCATGAGTAGTCCTCTATAATCGACGACTGTAGATATTCCATGTATGAATCTCTGTCCATCGTCTGTTGGTACATGAGATCTGCCTAACCTGTCCCTGATGCCTTTCTGAAACCATTTAAGTGTTTCATTTGAATACTTAAAGGCCTCAGTCAACCTAAAAAATTTCTTCGTTCCAAACTCATTTTTATATACCAGACCCAGTTCTGGTTGAGTAAGGACAGAGGCAGACCTCTTCTCCTGCAGGCCAGGCAAGTCTTCATCAGGTGGAGTGCAGGGTAGTCTGTCGATGCCAAGTCGAAGAGCAATCTTGAAGTCACTATTGGCTTGATGTTTCACCAAGGTCTCTATTGTCTGTACGATCGCTCTATTCGCCATCCTAAATCGTATGCCTTGATCCTGTCACTGAGTTATGTACGTGTATAGCTTGATCAAGTCATAGGGATTGAGATTGATCAAGTCATTGTCATTAAAGACGCTGACTTGACCATGGGCTCGCTCCACTATGTACTCGATGTACTTGATGGCTCGGTTGGCGAAGGTCCTCATTTTGATGTCCACGACCAACCTTATTCCATCGTTTGAGAAGACAGCCCGTGGTGGTTGGGTGGTCTATCTCACAAACCTATGGTGTAGGAGGGTCATGGATTCTGGTGAAGGGATTGGAGGATTGAGAGTTAGCCCTTCATCGCGATCATGGTACATATATTGATGGATGTTCTCCATCATGACTGGCTCCCTCGGTGGCACCTATGGACGTCTCCTGAGTGACTCCATGTTTGCTATTATTTCAACGATGACCCCTTGAGGAGGGTGCCTTGAAGACGAAGGAACATCCGCTTGCACCTAGGTTTGTAGGGTTGTAGGTTGTGTTTGGAGTAATGGTTGAGAGTAAGTTGGCGATGGAAAGTTTTGGGTTGGCTCTAGTTCATTGGGCTCGGATGGGATGATTTCTAGTTTAAGAGGTAGTGTTTGGGTGGTTTCTGGTTCAACGGGTTGAGTTTGGGTTGGAGGTTGTTGTGGTGATGAAGGTTGGGTGATTGTGGGTTGAGGTTGTATGGGTAGAGTGGCAAAGGGTTCTGTGGTGCATGGTGTTGGTGAGGGGGTTAATGGTAGATTAGGAGTTGGTGATGGGGTGAAAGGTCGTAAGATACGCCTTCAGGACCTGTTGTCTTCTACTCTCCTCCATCGTGTGAAGGAGAGAGGTGGTGCGTGCCTGTTGATTGGCAAAGCTCTAGGAGCTTGGTTGGTTGAATGGCGCGATGGATGAGTTTTGCACTTATCTCATTGAAGGATGAAACAAGTGCCTTTGACAGGGCCCTTAGGTCGGCCTTAGTTGCGAATTCCATGGTGGAGGTAGAGGCAGGTGGAGGCATGGAGGTGGATGGTGGAACGGGGATGTTGGCGATGATATTCCTCACTTCTATAGTGAAGTAAGAGAAGGCTTCATCGAAAGACGGGCCTGCAGAAAGGGTAGGGGAGGAGGGGGTTGGGGTATGTGGGCTAGATATGCCTTCAGGACCTGTTGTCTTCTGCTTTCCTCCATCGTGTGAAGGAGAGAGGTGGTGCACGCCTATTGATCGACAAAGCTCTGGGAGAGTGCCTTGGTTGGTTGAATGGCGCAATGGATGAATTTTTCACTTATCTCATTGAAGGATGAGACAAGTGCCTTTGACATGGCCCTTAGGTCGTCCCTGGTTGCGAATTCCATGGTGGAGGTGGAGGTAGGTGGAGGCATGGAGGTGGAGGTGGATGTCGGAATGGGGATGTTGGCGATGATATTCTTCACCTCTGCAATGAAGGAAGAGAAGGCTTCAACGAAAGAGGGGCCTTCAGAGGGGGTGGGGGAGGAGGGGGTTGGGTTATGTGGGCTAGTATAGTAGCTGGGAGGGAAGTAAGGGTGTTTTGGATGGTGGTCATTTGATTCGAGAGGGAGGCAAGGGTTTCATCGATTGATGATGTTGGGGGTGGGGTTGGTTGTGGGATGTGGGATATTATGGTGGCTGGAAGGGTGTTGAGGGTTTGGAGTTGCCTGGGCCGTGAGAGTGGCGATGAAGTTCATGATAAGCAGGTTTCTTTGGGTGGCGAAGGCAGAAGAGGTGTTATGGTGTTGGGTGACTGTTTGTTGTAGCATTTGGAGACGGGTTGTGTTGTCTTGGGTTTGGGTTTCGAGGGTTGCAAGGGACTGTCGAAGGGGGGTGAGGTCGATAGATGGAGGGTTTTTGACAATCCCTTGTATGATGAGTTTTAGATCTTCCAAGGACCGCTGGATCGAGTCTACAAAGGCTAGGAACTCAGCCTTTGTGACCAGATCAGCCACATTGGTAACCTCTGCAGCAACGGATGCTGCAGGTTGAGCCTCAGCTCCAGAGGCGCCTTCATTGCCTTGTGAAAATATAGGCTGTGAAGGACTTCCATCATGTCCTTGATAGCCCTCTAGTGAGGAGCTATCTCTTGATGTTGCAGCAACTTCTTCTTCTTCCTCGGCTTCAGAGGCTAGGTAAGAGAAGTAAGTGTGTTTCCTCTTAGCTAGATCAAGTATCGAAGGGGTGTGTTGTGCATGAATGGGAGATCGCTCTGAACGATCTTCGGGATCAGCAATGCCAGAAGCAACACGTGCTTTTGGGTGTGTGAAGGATAGTGGCGAGCCATGAGACGAATTGGCTCTTATTTCTTCATCGTCCCTCTGTTGGGAGGGGACGATGGATGATGACGTTCCTCAGCTTCAACATCTCCAAAGGCCCGAAGAATGGCCTTTGGATGGCTGGTTGGGTGAGGGATTAGACTGGGTCGTCCATGTTCAATACCCCTTCGGCCTTGATCGCCAGGGGTAGTGGTGGTGGTTGTGCTTTGGGTAGTGGGGATCGGTATTGTATATGAAGGGTCGGGGCATGCAGAAGGAGTGTCATCATCATCATCTTTATCATCCGATGAAGACGACTTCTGTGCTCCCTCGTTGGTGTTTGGTGACGGCTCTAAATGCTCTAGGGTAGCTGCCCTCGGTTCTTGGGACAACAAAGAGCATTCATAGGTCTTCCTTATCTCAGACGTCTCTGGTATGACGCTGAACATGGCGCGAGAGACTGTCCTCTCCATGGTGTAACCTTCCTTGGAGATCGTTGGTCGATGACCATTCATTAGAAACTGCGGAATGAATGGTTCATCGGCCAGTAGATCGTGTGTCCTCATTTCATCTTTAATGAAGAGAGCGAGGAACCATGGGAAGAGCATGGATGTCAATGGCTTTCTTGCGACCTTGAGCTTGCACTTCTTGATTACCGCTGCATGGATCTCGTTGTAGATGAGAAAAGCGTAGTCCAGCGGTAGGTTGAAGAAGAGGCCGTACATGATAGTCATTATATTGATGTTTTCCTGATCCATCGATCCCAGTTTGCAGGTCAGGGCTCTGTTCAATATGGAAAAGAACATATTCCACATTGGAAGGAGGAATTGCCTCTTGAAATCAGAGGCATTGCGTAGGTCACAATTGTAACCTAGCATTCGGATGAAGTAGAGGATGTCGAAGTTCGTGGGTGGCTCGGCGTAGTGGTCAATGCCAAGTTCTTGGCATGTGGGAATGCAAAGGACTCTTGAGACCTTTGCTCGTGAGATCTTGACGGAGGAGACCATGTCATTTGGGGCGTCGATATCCCCCATGATTCCACAGCTGTCGGGGATAAACTCGCAGGTCTGCAAGTACTGTTGGACGTACTTGAGAAGTACGCCATTGTCTGTTAAAGTCAATTCCGGTTGGAGAACACAGTTCTAGAAAAACTCTATCATGATAGCAAACCTGTCTTCAAACAGGTTGGTTCGAAGGTCGATCGCGTGGTTGTTTGGCTTTATAGGGAGGAACACCAGTGCACGGTTGTCAGCGTCGGTTGATTGCACATGGCTGTCGTTGTTGTTTGATTCATGTGAGGCGGAAGATGCCATTGCAGTTTGAGGTTGCAGGTTTTGCGTTAAGTTCGTCTTAAGCTTTTTTGCAGGTTCAGGAAGTGTAAAGAAGAAGTGGTTTGGGGAAGATGAGTATTTATAGGTGGAGGAGGGGAACAGGCATTTGAGAAAAATAATATTAAAAAGGTAATCATGATTGTGGGAGACGTTTGGCAAAAAGGTGATTTGGTGGGGATCATGGGCCGTCTTGACGGTATTGTGCCATTAATATGGGAGGACACGTGTCGTCATGGGAAGGGTGCATGGGTAATGTGAAGAGGTTTATGGGGAACAGCCTGTAAATGTGGCAGGTTTTTGTGTAAGATGATGTTTGGATTATTTGGAGTAATTAAAAATTATTCCAAATAATATCTCTTGAAATATCAATCAAAAAACAATTTATATTTAAAATTCCATCTAATTGTAAGATTAATAATAATTACGAAGTTTTGCTCTTCTAAAAACCCATGAAATATAGTTTTTAGTCACAAAAGCTGCAATCTAGTATAATCTATAAAGAGTTTGCAATTAAGATGGGTTTTTGGATGAAAATTATTTTGTCATGGAGCCAAAGGAGCTCTGGTTGGTCATGACTCATTGGATGGGGAACCAGAGGTCTCTGTTTAAACATACCCTTTTGGGATGAGGAACCAGAGGTCTCTGGTTGCGCATGATGAATAAGTTCATCGAAGAATTGTTACGTTGTATGAATAATGAGCCTTCGTTAGACAAACCAGAGGCTCTGGTTAAGTATGGACAACCCATGATGTAGGACCAGAGGAGCTCTGGTTGCATACACATGTTTTATTCATCATTTATCTTGCATTTTGTGTCCAGAGACTCTAGATAGTAGAACAAGAGACTCTAGGATGGAAAGTGCATAGTTATGTAATGAAAAGCTCTCCCTCAAATCATGCTTGGGGATGTGGTTTGTTTTTGATGACCAGAGGCTCTGATTGTGAAAGATGATGAAAAGTGATATGAAATGTGGCTAAGTATGAGAATGGATATTAATAAGAGTGATTCTTTGAGACAAGAGGTCTCTGGCTCCAAAGACAACAAATCTAGAGGCTCTTGTCTTTAAAACCATAGGCTCTGGTTGTAAAGGTGATGAAATGGTGAAGAATATGGAAAATGGTATGAAAGGATGGAGCCTTTGACACTAGAGGGCTCTGGTTGCAAAGGCGATGCAATGAAATATGAAAAATTGGTTAAGTGCATGTATGTGGGTGATGAATGGATGTGCCTTTGAGGCCAGAGGGCTCTGGTTCCAAAGGCTTTGAATCCAGAGGCTCTGGTCTTTAGAACCAGAGGCTCTGGTTGTGAACAGAGTACTTGGTGAAAAAGTTCACAAAGTATTGGCTTTGGACCAGAGGTCTCTGGTTTCAAAGGATGAAGGAAAATGACGTGATTACATGTATGAATGATCAAGGAATTCCAAGTTTGAGACCAAAGAGGTTTTGGTCTCAAAGAATAGGAATCCAGAGGCTCTGGTCTATAGAACCAGAGGCTCTGGTTTGGAGGGAAATACTTGGTGAAAAAGTACCAAGTATTTGCTTTGGACCAGAGGTCTCTGGTTCCAAAGGCGATGAATTTTTTTTGCCAAAAATTAATCAAGTGTTTCCAAATGGCCAGAGGCTCTGGTCTTTACAACCCGAGGCTCTGGTTTAGAGTACTTGGAGTTTATGGCTAATATACTATATTTCACTTATAGGCATAACCATAAGATATTGAGAATCTTATGGTTTTAAACTTATGATTGCCTCTAAGTGGTGAGATTCAGCATACCCATCTTGCTGCCTAAGAATAAAAATATTTTCTCATCAAGAGCTTTTGTGAAAATGTCAGCAAGTTGAATCTCAGTAGGAATAAAGTACATCTCTATATTACCTTCTTCAACATTGCTTTCAAAAAGTGGTACCTTACATCGATGTGCTTGGTCTTGGAATGCTGCACAAGATTTGCAGAGATAGCTATTGCACTCTTGGAGTCACAGAGGATTGGTATCTTTTCATATTGAAAGCCATAGTCCTTAAGTTGAGTCTTCATCCATAGAACTTGTGAACAACAACTAGCAGCAGCAACATATTTTGCTTCTGCTATAGAGGTTGAGACATAATTCTGTTTTATGGATGTCTAATTTACCAGGTTGTCCCCCAAGAGTTGATAGCTTCCTGACGTACTCTTTCTATCAAGTTTGCACCCTGCATGATCTTCATTTGTATAGGCTATTAGATCAAAGTCAGAGTTCTTAGGATACCAGAGACCCAATGAAGGGGTTCCCTTAAGGTATCTAAAGATCCCCTTGACCGCAGAGAGATGATATTCTTTTGGATTGGATTGATACCTTGCACAAAGACATGTAGCAAACATAATATCTGGTCTACTTGCAGTCAGATACAGGAATGATCCAATCATGCTTCTGTAGTTTGTTACATCCACATATTTGCCTGATGGGTCAGCAAATAACTTGGCCCCTGTAGCCATAGGAGTTCTCATCGATGATGAATTTGAGAGAGAGTATTTCTTCAGAAGGTCAGTCACATACTTGGACTGATTGATGAAAATCCATTTTGAAGTTTGTTTTATTTGAAGACCATGGAAGAAGCTAAGTTCTCCCATCATACTCATTTCAAATTTGCTTTTCATCAGCTTTGAGAATTTTTTCTAATGTTTTGCATTTGTAGAGCCAAATATGATGTCGTCTACATATATTTGTACAAGAAGTATGTCACCTTTATGCTTCTTGAGAAAGTGGGTTGTATTGATTATACCTTTTTCGAAGCCATTGTTGAAGAGAAAGGTGGATAGAGTTTCATGCCAGGCCCTGGGTGCTTGCTTCAGCCCATAGAGGGCTTTGTCCAGAAAGTAGACATACTCTGGATGTTTTGGATCTTCAAACCCAGGGGGCTGCTGCACGTAAACTTCTTCTTGAAGTTTGCATTGAGGAAGGCAGACTTGACATCCATCTGATAGACCTTAAAGCCTTTGTGAGCTGCATAGGCTAGAAATATCCTGATGGCTTCAAGTCTTTCGATGGGAGAAAATGTCTCATCGTAGTCAATCCTTTCTTCCTGGTAGTAGCACTTGGCAACAAGCCTGGCCTTGTTCCTTATTTATATGCCATCTTCATCTTTCTTGTTTCGGAAGACCCATTTGGTTCCTATGGCCGTCTTCCCTTTAGGTAGAGGCATAAGGGACCATGCCTTGTTTCTCTCAAACTGGAGTAGTTCTTCTTGCATTGCGTCTATCCAGTTTGGATCTTGTAGGGCTTCAAAAAATTTCTTTGGTTTTATCATGCTAAAAAAGTTGGCGAAGAGGCATTCATTAGTTGTTACTGATCTCATCTTTACACCAGATGTTGGATCACCAATGATTTGGTGATGTGGGTGGTCTTTCGTCCACTTGGTGCTTGACTGGGGTTCCGGAGCAACAGAATGCAGTTCTTCATTGACTGATGGAACTGCTTGCTCCCCCTCGAAGAGATCATCTCCAGAGTTAGACTCTGGTTTTTGTTCTTGATCTGAAGACACAAAAGAAGTAGAAAGTGAAGTAACATGATTTTCTATAGGAGTTGTACCTTTAGCATTGGAGACTTCATGTTCTTCATCGGTTCTGGAAGTGGATTTTGCAGTAGGTGCATGTCCAGAGATTACTTCTTCTTCAAAGATGTCTTCAAATAATTGAGCTAACTCTGATTCAATGGGTTTGCCAAGTGATGAATCAGATGCTCTTCTTTGAAGTCCGAGTCCTGAACTGTTGTGTCCAGAAGTCATTGGTGTGGAGTCATCAAAGGACACATTGATGCTTTCTATGACAATTTTTGTCCTTTTGATGTAGACTATGTAGGCTTTTGCAGTTTGAGAGTACCCCAGAAAGGTCCCTTCATCAGATTTCTTGTCGAACTTGCCAAGATATTCCCTATCATTGAGTACAAAGCATTTGCACCCAAAGACATGGAAATAYKTGACATTTGGTCTTCTCTGATTGATGAGCTCATAGGGTGTCTTCTGGTGCCTCTTGTTGATGATGGACCGAATCTGGGTGAAGTATGTAGTAGAAATTGCTTTAGCCCAGAAGGTGATGGGTAACTCCGATGAAACATGCATGGTCATTGCTGCTTCCACAAGGGTTCCGTTTCTTCGTTCTACCACTCCATTCTGTTATGGGGTTCTAGCTGCTGAAATATTTGTGTAATGCCTTCATTGATGAGGTATTCACCGATTCAGGCATTTTTGAATTCAGTTCCATTGTCACTTATAACTTTAATGAGTTTTCGTTGTAGAAGGACTTGGAGTCTTTTTATCACCCCAATGAGTAGGTTAGGAACATCTAATTTCTTCTTCACAAACTCAACCTAGGTGTATCTGGTGTATTCATCAACAAGTACCAATATGTACTTCTTTCCTGAGAGGCTTTGTGTAGATATGGGCCAACATAGATCTATATGGATCATATCCAGGGGCTTGCCCAACAGGTGCAGGAGGTTTCTGACTTTGTTCGGTGAGAGGCCCGTTTTAGCTTGCCCATCTCACAGGCTGAGCATAGATGATCTTTCTCAAAGTTGAGATCAGGAATCCCCTTGACCATCTTCTGTTTGGCTAGCTTTCTTAAGACATCAAAATTCAGGTGTGAGAACTTCTAGTGCCATAGCGAATTTTCATCACTGTTATGGGATACAAGGTGAAGGGTGTCTTGTCCCTCAGAGGATTGAAAATCCAGAGGATTGAGATTCCCTTCTCTCTTGGCCTTGATGATGGTTTGACCGGGCTTTGTTTCTATGATACAGAAACCTTTGTGGAATATGACTTCAAGACCCTTGTCGCAGAACTGGCTTATGCTTAGTAAGTTGTGCTTCAAACCATCAACATAAGCCACTTTCCTGATGGAGATGTTGCTTTTGATGAGAGTTCCGTATCCCTTTATGGTTCCCTTGCTGTTGTCTCCAAAAGTGACAGAGCCTCCAGATATATCGATGAAGGAGGTCAGCTGATTTTATCACCAGTCATGTGCCTGGAGCAACCTGAATCCATGTACCATGGTTGCACATGCTGGTCCTGCAAGACAAATTAAGGAGTTTCAGGTACCCATTTCTTAATGGGTCCACGTTTGTTAGTAGGAGATACCACTCTCTTTTCATCACCCTTAGCTTTTGCAGGCTTGGGTTTGTTAGCATTTCCCTTGCCCTTAGACTTGGGCTTTTTCACTTTTCATTGGTTTTAACTTTATAGCGATAAACGTGGTGGGAGAATATGCAACGATGTGTCAACATGTAATTCCTCAGGTTTTGTAAAAAAGCTGAACTTTACAATCATTATACTTTGGACATGAATGTCTAGCGTTCTTTTTATTCGCTGAACATGAAGAAGTAAATGCAGGGGATGTAAATCCTGTCCTAGCATCGGTTGTTTTTTAAAACTTCCTACCTAGTTCAGATTTTTTATTTGAAGGGGTCTTTGTCTTTACTTTTTTTCTCCTGAGGAAGGACTGTTTTTCATCAGCTGAATGACAGGAAAAGTGGTTGTTAGTTTTCTCAGAGGCAGGCCACTTCTGTTTTTGCTCACAAGTAAACTTAATGAACTTAGAAGATATGCTAGGGCCTTTTGAGTTATCATTGGTAGATTTGATATTTCTCAGTTTTACCTTTACTTTTTCTGAAGTTTTCATCGATGGAGGAATACCAGATTTCATTAAGGGTTTGAAGTTTTGAGGCTTCTTTTTCTCAATGATCTTTGGTGATTCACAACTTATCTCTTCTTCAGATTCAGAATTGAGAAAGTCTCTTGCTGATTTCTCGAAATCAAAATTAGCATGGTTGTTCGTGGGAGGTGTGGGTTTAGAGGTTGATGCTTCCGAGTGATATGCTTGAGGTTCCATCATTAATAAATTAGATGAACTTTCAATGTTACTTGTATGGTTCATTGATTCATCTGTTGAGGGTTCCTATTAGGATTCTTCTTTTCATTAACAGTACTTGCTGATGAAGTGGGATTGACAACCAGAGACTCTGGTTTAACCATAGTGATTCCATCGGTCTCTGATTTGGAGGTGTCGTTCCTTTCATCAGAATTCTTACATGTACTGCTCTCGTACACCACATTTTCAAAATCCTGTCTTAAGACGACAGTTTTTCCATCAACTTTAACTCTTTTAAAATTTGCTTTTGGTTTCGGGATAAAGTCGGGTTTCTGAATGCATCCAAGTTTGAAAATGGATTCAAGGGTGGATTTCTTTGATTCGATGAAGGAGTCCAATTCATTGAATCCAATCCCTTGAGTGTCCATTTGACCGTTTAACTTTTCGTACACATCTTGGGCATCCTTGTATTCCTTCATTAGAAGTTCATTGGTTTGAAGCTTCTGATGAAGAATCTCCCTTTCTTTTTGAAAGAAATATTGAGAGCTACTGAGTTAAGTCTCTCTGCCTCAGATTCTTTTAAGGCCTTAGTTTTCTTTTCTAAGTCTTTGGTTACTCGCTTGTTTAATTCCAGAAGTTTTTCTTCCTTTGATTTTTAAGAGCAACGATGCGAGTCTTTTCTTTCATCAGATCAGCTTTTTCTTCGGTTAGAAGATCAGTTTCTCTTTTGTAGAAACTGACTTTTTTTCCGCTTTAAGTCTTCCAAAATTTTCAAAATTTAATTTTTCTTTTAATTTCAAAAAGTCCTCTGAAAGCTTTATTACCGTTAACTCTAGCTCAGATGGAGCCGAGTTGGTTTCCTTGATAGTAGACTCACATACCTGATCATCAGTGTCAGAGGCAGATTCTGCATTGGATGTGGCCATCAGACAGATGAGTGCTTTGTTTTCTTCATCGGATGAAGAATTAGACACCCAGTTTTCTTTCTCAGCCATCAGGCTTCGCTCTCTAGGATTGTACTTGTATTTATTCTTGTAATAGTCAGCATCCTTTACAAGTCGTCGTCTGCATTCTTTGGAAAAATGACCGATTTTTCCGCACCTGAAGCAGCGGAGGTCATTTTTTCTTCCATCTTTGTCCTCTTTCTTCTCCTCTCTTCTATTTTATCTTTTGTCTTCTCTATCTTTTCTTCCATCTCTTCTGTCTTCCCTATGAAGAAATTTAGATGGCTGCCTTTCATAGGGTGGATGGTACCTTTCCCTCTTGAACTCTCTTCTTTCATAGGGTTTCTTGATGAACTTTTTCTGGACCTGCTTTGTACTCAAGGCCAGAGATTTGACAAAGGCTTTGATATCATCATCTGATCAGATGTTTCATCTTCAGATTCTGATTCCACCACCAGTGCTTTCTTTCATTTCTTATTGTGGTCTCTGGCGGAAGTTGTTGTAACGTCATTTTCTTCAGCTGCTAGAGCCAGGGGTCCACCGATGGACACCTTTTTCTTCATGATATCATTCTCTTGTGCAACTAGCTTTCCGTATACGTCATGCAGTGACCAGCCGTCTAAGTCCTAATTTTCTTGAAGGAACATAGACAGCTGTGTCCATTCATCGCCGAGACTTTTATGGAATAAAACGTTGTTTTCTTCCTTTGTTCTGAAGATATTGTTTCGACGACATTGATTAATCAATGTGTTGAAACGATCGTATGTCTTCTGAATCAGTTCATCAGGAAGAGCTTTGAAGTTAGTGTATTTATTGAGACATTGGGCTCTATGATTCTTCTTCATTTTTGCCCCTCCTTCCAATTGGCTTGCCAGCTCATCCCATAGTTCCTTGGCTGTGGAACATGCATCAAGGGATTGGAAGATTTTATTGGGTATGGCCATGATTATCAGTCTTTTGGCCTTCTTTCTGTCTCAACCCGCTCTATGTCGTATTCATCCCAATTCTTCTCATCCTTAGGCATGTAGTAGGCAGGAATTTCTGCTGTGGTATTTGTTCCTGGGACTCTTGGAACAAGAGTCTATGGAACATAGGGACCCTCCATGACAAATCGCAGAAGATTTATGTCCATCCCTTCCAGAAAGTTCACCCTCCGTATCCTCGATTGTGGGTACTCTTTTTGAAGAGTTGGAGGTTTGGTGAGGGAACCAACACTATAGGCAGAATTCCAGTTGGCCATTATAATTTTTAGAAGAGAGAAAAATTACGTTTTTAGAGAAGATATTTTATGAAAAGCATGAATTGAGAGATTTTTTATGATCGTTTGATTGAAGAAACAATCAATTGGCTCTGATACCAATTGTTGATCCCAAATCTCTCAATAACACTAATAACTAAGTTAAGAATAACCAAATTATAGTGTTTGAATGAATAAAATGATGAACACTCAAGAACAATTAATAAATGTTCTAAGAATATACTTGAGTGCCAAAGAATATACTTTATTCCAAAGATGTGAAAAACCTAAAAGAGTCTCAGATTACAATAGGCCTAACCACCTATTTATACTAGTAATCTAATAAGAAGATACCTATCTAGTGAGACTATTTAGCTAATCTTCTACTAACAGATAAAGTTTATCTAAAACATGGATAAACATTAAAACTAGATAAACTTTGTAGAATCCAGCTGTTGATTGGTCATCTCCAGTTGTCTTCCATGGGATATGAGTTCAACCTTATCTTCGTATCTTCATTGCTTGCCTCTGGTTGAACTGGTGAAGGAAACTCCAAGTGTTATTTTCCAGAGAATTTATGAAGATGCACTTTCCATTGCATCTCTGGTCAGTTCATCGACCCTCTGTTAGTCTTCATTACTTCATAGATAATACTTATGGGGTCTAACACGTAGATCTGAAGATACGAAGAGAATTTTTACATTGAAGAAACCTTGGTGAAGATGTGCCTGGTTACAAAGATCTAAGTGTTCTAGAATAGTTTCACTTTGTAACAACAATCCACTACTCCTTGTAATTTCTTGTACAATGTCTACTTTCAGTGATTGTACTTATAATCTGTAAGCACTAAGACATGGACTGTAATACTTGTAATATTTTCTATGATTAATAAAATGAGTATTCCATGTACTTCACTGAAAAAGATCCTTGAAAAAAGTAATAGGGACACAAGTCTACGAGTTAGTGTTACTTTTCGCATTCCTAACAATCTATAAGTCAGTGAATAAACTTTCAGTTTCAGTTTCCGTACTTGTAATTTTCTTAGATATAACTTAAAGAAAATTTTCAAGCTGAGACTGGCTAACTGAAAAAGATCCCAAAATAGTAAAAAGGGACATGTACTTCATATGTAACTTTTCCTTACTATTATTTGATAAGATAACCTTCTTTATGTTATCTTGTTATCATCAAATAGGGGGAGATTGTTGATCCTCTCTCTCAGTGATTTGATTATAATCCTTTTTCACTGATACGTTGTATTTATGTTTTTGTCTTTTCAGTTCCAGCTATCTTTACTGAGTATGTTCAATGATCGGTAAAGAACTTGCATTGTAAATCTATCAGAGACAACAATACTTCAAGAAGACAACACTCACACCAAAGAACCTTCAGCAAACGTCGAAGACTGAAACTGAAGATTAGAGACTAGCAAGTACGTGATCTGAAGCGGTATTCAGTGATTACAAGTCTGTCTACATATTTGTGAAGACTACTCAAGCTTCAGCGAATGATGAAGAGACCTTCAGGTCATTCCAGCATCCAGCGATCAAAGGAAGCTTGCTTAGCACGATTGTTGTTGTCTTGTCCTTATACACACAAAGGACAAACCCCATACCCTTGTGAAAGTTGGTACGGTACGGAGTCGACTAGTCGACTTTATTGTCCACCAACTTTAGGTAAGGATGTCTGCTCATGAATAGTGCTTTTTGTACTATTCACTGTTGCAAAGGACAAGCCTTCCTCTTAAGGCTTGACACACACTCTAACCCGGCCGTATTGCATTAAATGAACATTTAATGCACTGGGTATAAATAGAAGTGTTTCTTCTCCATGCAGAGTGTGCGCAACTCACTCTCTAACCCTAATTCTTACTTCAATCATTTTCTAGCTTAAGTAAAGGATCTTCTCTACAGCATCTCTTTTCTTGTATTTGCTAAGACTTAGTGTAACTAAAGATTGTTTATATAGGTTTTTATCACTTCATATTTCACAAACAATATTGTAAAATCTGTATTGATCTTCTTTATCAATATACATTTTAAATTTGAGAATATTGTGTTTGTATTCATTCCCCCTCATTCTACAAACTATTTTACTATTCTTATAGACCCTCAAGGGACCAACAGTAAAGCATGGGTCCTTAACTGAATTGTTCAGAAGCCTTTGTTGGATAGGGTACAACTCCCTCTGCATTAGTGTATCAAAGAAATGATATTCTGATCAGCACAAACTTGACACCCCTACAAAACCAGATTAAATAGATTTTGGTATCCAAATGAATTTGGATCCTATTTTGTTAGTATCGGGCTGGGGTATGTTGTAACTTCCAAATCATCTATTTCTATTTGATATCTTCTTTTTAGTGCTTTTAACAGGTAAATCAGATAAGTAGTAAGAGCCATACCAATCATTATTATACCTGTTAACTGAATTCCAGCTGTTCCCATATCCTCTGTTGATCTCCTTGTTAACAAAATCATTAGTTCCACAATTTGAGCATAGGATTCTTCTCTTGCTAAGACTGATCATTTTATTTGAAGAACTCACAGTGCAAGGAAGAACAATGTTAGTTACAACAGATTTATGAAACACAACTGAATCAGCTTTATTAACCCATACTTGTTTAACTTTTGAAAAACTATTGGGTGATCCAATGACATACTCTTGATAAAACTGATTTGAAGAATGAGACTTGTTCTTAGAAACAGTTGATTTAGTACTGCTTGAATAATTGTTGGATTGAACACTGGAACAGTTATAAAAGCAAGTTTTACACTGAGATTGAGAACTAGTTAAACTTTCAGCTCTTCAAAAGTCTGATACTTTCTTAAGTAACTGATCTCTCTCATCAGCAACTAAATCATACTTCTTCTTAATTTCAGTTCTCATGTTCAATTCAGTCACAAGTTCTGTCTCTAGATCAGACAACTTCTTTGAAGTATCAAAAAACTTACCTTCTAATTCTTTCTTCAACTTTTCAAACACTTTTCTTTCTTTCTCAAACTTCTTTCTTTCTTCATCTGAACTTCCCTTATCATTCTTTGAAGCAATGTAAAGCCATTTCTTTTTCTCAGTATGCTCTTTGGCAATTGCAGCATGTTTCTTGATAGTATTTCTCATTTCAAGAACAAAAATCTTTTCTTTTCATCTAGAGCTTTTTGCTTTCGTTCAACCTCTTTCTTTTCTTTATCAACCTTGGCTCCTTCTAGGATGATAAGTTATTCAAATCTAAAATTTGATTCAAAAGAAATTTAGCATTCAGCTCAAGAGAATTAATCTTATTTTCATAAGATATACGTTCAGCTTCGAATCTTTTCTCAATTTCTATTATCTTTTTCTTCTCTTTCTCCAAAATTTTCTTTTCAGCATTCAAATCCTTTTCCGCTTCTAAAACCTTTTCTTTCTCTCGTTCCAATATCTTCCTTTCATCAATGACTTTCCTTTCACCAAAGTTTTCTCAAGTTTATTAATCTTATACTTCAAATCATTCTCAAATCTTTCCAATGCTACTTTATGATCTTTTTGTAAATTTGCAATGAATTCCACATTAGCATGATTCTCAGAAACATATTTATGTATTTGTCTTTAAAGTCCACTATACTCTTATCCAACTTTGAAATATGAGCTCTCAACTCTTTATTCTCCTTCTCTAGAATAGCTGCCATTAAGAAAATTAAGACTGGTCAATTAAAGAATCTATGCAGTTTAAGAATTTGATCAAAGAAATACAGTCTAAAAGAATTCAGAATTTACACAATTTCTGAAAATTCAAACAGGTTAAAAAAAATGAACTTAAAACTCTCAAAGGTTGAAAATCACTCAAGTCTAAGTCTTAACCACTCAAAGCTCAACTCTCAATCTCACAAGAGGTGGTAACACTAACTTGTTCTAGAATGAACTCACTCACTATAAGATACCTCAAGATTTAAATCACTCAAACTTGAAGTATATACCAAGTATAAATCCGCTCAACACTATGTTCTAAATCTGCTCAACACTATGTTCTAAATCTACTCAACACTAAACCTATTCCGCTCAAGACTAAGCTTAATCCGGTCAAGCCACAGCCTAACTCGCTCAACACATGCTGCTGAACTCTAAATCGCTCAATGCATGGAAGAATATCGCACACTGCATGGAGCTTAATCCACTCAAGGTTGAAACACTAGGTATAAATCGCTCAAAAGGTGAAGTCTAAATCGCTTACTACATGAAAAATCCAAGTTCGCTCAAACAAACAGCCTAAACCGTTCAACCTATGAGCTAAACCACTCAAGCTTGCACTACTTAAATCACTCACCTCACAACTCCTTAAACCGATCAAGTCCGCTCAAGTCTTATGCAGAGAACTTAAATCTCTCAATGTATATACTTAAATCGCTCACTACAACACATTAAATCACTCAATATGCACTTATAATCCGGTGGAGCTACTGCCTAAACCACTCAATATGCAGTCTTATCCCCTCACTGCATGTCCTAATTCGGTCAAAACAAGCTTTTAAATCGCTTACCAAAGTGCTCTAAATCGCTCAACTAGCTAACTAAATCGCACACCTTTCCTCACTTCCTAAAAAGCTCAAACTAGGTATAAACTGCTCAATACACAGTTGTAAAACGCTCAGAAAGTGTGTCTAAATCGCTCAATACAAGGTGTAGACTACTTACTTCACACTAACTAAATAGCCTCTCAAGTCCGCTTAGTATGTGGTGTTAAATCACTCACAGCTAGTCTGCTTATCCGGTCATCAAAAAGTCTTAAATCGCTCACTTATCTGCTGTAAATTGCTCAGGCTATGGAACTAAACCAAATATGATCAATCATCTTGAAATCTTCAAACATCAATGGCAGAATCATATATTTGTTGTAAGAACATGTAGAAGAAGAGAGAGAAAAAGTCAACACCCAATATATGGTCAAACTTCACTATTACATAATCGATATTACAGTTAGAATCCTCTACCAAAAATACAAGGGACTCACCCTTTATATAGGGTCAAACAACTAAACAAGGTCAAGGTCAAGGTCAAACTATCTAAGAAAAGTCAAACACGATGACTTTTACAAAATTATAGACAAAATAAACTTTCAAGACGAATACAATTTTACACTAATTTTCAGTCCTAACATCAGTTAAGTCAAAAGCATTCAATAGTCCTCCATATCTTAAAAAGAAAAATGAGTCAAAGAAAGATATTTCAAAATCACAAGAGGAGGAACCATATTTTGTGAATGTAAAATTTGTTTGGAAGTGGGTGCCTAAAGCTAAACATGAATGGTGTGTCAAATTGATATAATATAATGTTATTTCTAACCCACCAGGATCCATTTGGAAATGGGTGTTTAAATCTCTGTGATTGTTTTTGTAGGACTGTCATGTGTGGTATGTACATTCCGGATGTTCCAGACACATGACAGGACATGACATAAGCACTTCTTGACTGAATTTAAAGAAAATCCTAGTGGAACAGTCACATTTGGGAATAAAGATAAATGTTTTGTTCGAGGGTACGACACATTGTCCAATGGCACAATTACGATCAAGAAGGTTTTCTATGTTGAAGGATTAGAGCATAATCTTTCTTAGTATCAACCATTTTTGTGTCAATGAATTTTATGTAAAAATTTTCATTAATGGTTGTGCCATAGTTGATTCTGAAGGGATATAAGTTATTCATGCTGAATGATACGGTAATCTGTATGTTGTCAATTTTCAAACTCTGACTGCTTCTTGGCCTATTTGCTTAATCTCCAAAGCAACAAAGGAAGACAGTTGGACATGGCATCGCATATTATCCCATCAAAACTTCAGGGATATCAATAAACTTGTAAGCAGAAATCTTGTGGTTGGTCTACCAGAAATAAGATTTGTTAAGAATTCCTTATGTTCTACATATGAAATAGGAAAGATTACAAGAAGTTCCCATAAAGCTAAATCTGCTTCATCTTGTAAATATCCTTTTGAAATGATTCACATGGATATGTGTGGACCAATGCACATTCAATCACAGGGTGGCAAAAAGTATATTTTGGTGATGGTCGATGAATATTCCAGATACACATGGCTAGAGTTTCTAAGGGCCAAGTTTGATGCGCCGGAGCTGATTATCGCATTCATCAAGCGCGTTGAAGTTCTTTTACAACTTCCAGTTCATAAGATTCGAAGTGACAACGACACTGAATTTACAAATGAGACTCTTCAAAGTTTTCTTAACTCTGTTGGGATTTCTCATAACTTTTATGTTGTTCGAACTCTGCAACAAAATCGAGTTGTTGAAAGAACACACCAAACTTTGGTTGGACCTGCTCATACACTGTTAGGATATTATGGCCGACCTCTGTATCTGTGGGCTGAATCGGTTTCAACTACATGCTTCACGCAAAATAGAACGATCATCAACAAAAGATTTCATAAAACTGCTTATGAGTTGATTAACAATCGCAAGCCTAACGTTAAATTATATCATGTTTTTGGTTGCAGATGCCTTGTGCTTAATGATCGAGACAATCTCAGGAAGTTCGATAAAAAGGCGAAAGAAGGCTACTTCATTGGGTATTCTCTAAAGTCTAAAGCCTTTAGAGTCTACGTCAAACAAACAAAGATTGTCATTGAAAGCATCAATGTCAAATTTGATGAATCGTCGACTTCTGAAAAACACGGTTCAGGACTCAATCTACAACCATTAAGTTCTACACAATATAGTGTAGAACGTGTACCAAACAGGAAAATGAATTCTGATTCTACTTTTAAATCTAATTTAGATTGATTATTCATAAACACATCTGATATAACTTGGGATATTCTTGAAGATTATGAAATATCTGATCTACCCGAGGTGAATGAACCAGTGGTCCCAATTCCGCAAGTTACACAACTTTCTGGACCATCTAAAGCTGGGTTTTCAACATCAAATGTTGTTCAACCTGAATTTGTTGAAGATACTGAATTAGAGCCTGTTCAAGCTGAGGCACAGACTCAACAAGAGATTGTTCAACATGATGTTGATCAACCTGGGTCATCTTTACCTATTAATGAAGCTGAACACTCTGAGATTCAAACTAAAGTAGAATATAAGATTCAAGTTGAAATAGGTTCTGAAATAGATTCTGAAATTCAAGTTGTATCCGACGAGTATGATGATCATAACAACTTAATTGATATTCAACCCCTACCTTGTACTCACAAGTGGACAAAAGATCATCCTCTGACACAAATCATTTGTAATGTGAATGCTAGAGTAGAAACACGAGCTGCTACCACCAACGAGTGCCTGTTCGTAAACTTTCTCAGTGCTATAGAGCCAAAATAGACATCTGAGGCATTGCAAGATCATGATTGGATTAATGCCATGCAAGATGAACTTCAAGAATTTGAAAGAAACCAAGTTTAGAGACTTGTACAGAGACTGAAGGATAAATCTATAATTGGTACAAAATGGGTCTTCCAAAACAAAAAACATGAAATGTGTTAGACCCCAACTTGTGAAAGTGTAAGTAAGAAGTCTCTTACTCTAGTCAATAGGCCTTACTTTATTGAAGCGGTCTGAACTAAGAGCTCTCATGCAGATGGTCAAGAACCAGAGCTCTTACTCAAAGAGTGAAGGTTCCATTCATACAGAGCCCACGCTCTATCCCCGTGGACGATCAAGCCTTATGCGCCAAAAAGCATAAGCGCTTGACACAAAGCTACATCTCCAAGACCCAGAGCCTCTACGTAGTACATGTAGAGCCTCTCCATATGCAAAACCTCTGCATAGTACATGCAGAGCTTTTGTATAGTACCAGCAGAGCTTCTAGTCACATTCTTCATGGAACGCACGTGCAAGCCCATACATTCTCGCAAGCGTCTAACTAATTTGAAGCGGCTTGACCTAGTCTGCTCCGCTTTTTAAGGGAAGTCAAAGATAAGGATGCAGACTTGTTAGCTCAGTGTTTCAAGCCTGATTTATAGCATAGTTGTTAGACCTAGGCGTATATAAGGAGGCTTCCTCCTTAGGTTCAAATTACCTGAGAGTGCCGACTTATACTATACCTGTTTATTGTGAGATTACTTATAGATTGTTTGTTCTTTTACTTTCATCTACTAAAAGCATTCGACATATTCAAGTCCTTTCATTGTTCTTGTATTTATTTTGAATATTTCGATTAATAGTCTTTGATACATTGTTTGATTTTCATTCTTATTATTTATAAACTGTGTTTTCTGCAAATAAAAGTATTTGGGTTCCAACAAAATGGAAATTGTAGTGAAAAACAAAGTCCGATTGGTTGCCAAAGGGTACTATCAACAACAAGAAATTGATTATGACGAAACCTTTGCTCCAGTTGCTCGCGTCGAAGCCATCACTATATTTTTGGCATATGCTTCTCATAAGAACTTTAAGATATACCAAATGAATGTCAAATCGACATTTATGAATGCTATTCTTCATGAAGAGGTTTATGTGAGTCAGCCAGAAGGTTTTGTTGATCCTTAAAAATACAAATCTTGTCTATGTCCTAGACAACGCGCTGTATGGTTTAAAACAAGCACATAGGGCATGGTATGACACTTTAACACAATTCCTACTCAAATATGGTTTCAAGAAAGGTACGACAAATACTCTGTTATTTCTTAAAAAGCAAGGTAAGTATATGATCTTGACACAAATTTATGTTGATGACATGATTTTTGGTTCAACAAATCCTAAGATTTGCAAGAACTTTTCACACATCATGCAATCAAAATTTTAAATAAGTATGATGGGTGAGTTAAGTTTCTTTCTTAGTCTTCAAGTTAAACAATTCCTCAATGGCGTATTCATTAATCAATCTCAATATGTAAAAGAGATTTTGAAAAAAGTTTAACATGTCTGAATGTTCTTCAATAAAGTGTCCCATGGCTAGTGGAACTTTATTAGATGTAGATTTTTCTGGTATATCTGTAGATCAATAAAATTAACATGCCATGATTGGATCTTTGTTATACTTAACATCAAGAAGACCAGATATAATGTTTGCAACATGCTTTTGTGCAAGATATCAGGCTAATCTGAAAAAGTCACACCTTACTGCGGTTAAAAGAATCCTAAGATATCATAAAGGCACCAAAAATTTGAGCCTTTGCTATCCAAAAGTTTCTGGTTTTGAGCTAATTGCTTTTACTGATTCTGACCACACGACTTGTAAAATGGATAAAAAAGAGCACCTCTGGATCATGTCAGTTCATAGGCGACAAGCAAGACAATTGAATTTCAAAGAAGCATAATTGTGTTTCAACTTCTACTACGGAGACAGGATTTTTGTCACAATAGCCAGTTGTTGTTCACATGTTTTGTGGATGAAAACACAACTTCAAGACTACGAGTATACTTTTAACAAAGTCGCTATCAACTGTGATTTCAAGAGTGTGATTGCAATAACTGCTAATCTAGTTCAACAATCTAAGACCAAACACATAGTGTTGATCCCAGATCTCTCAATCTAACACGAAGATTTATGTTATGAGAACATAAATCTATCGTATGAAAGAATATTGGTGAAGAACAGCTTAAAGAATATTCAAGAGAATTATGAAGCTTCAAATGATTTCACTATTTTTATTTTGATGAGAAGAAAAGTTAAAGATTACAAGACATATGATAGCTACTTATACTATCAATCTATTTAAAGAGATAACTATCTAGGGAAAAGATATCCATAAGATATTCTAGGAAAAGATATCTATCTAGAAATATGGAAATTATCTCAATCCTCTCAGTGAAATAGAAATCCAGCTATCTTCAAGGAAGCATGTTCAATCAATAGTCTTTATGTATCTTCTTACTTGGATATCTCTGATTGAACTATTGTTGAATCCTCCAAGTGTTAATTACCAAAGAGGTGATGGAGATGCATTGTTCATCGCACCTATGGACCATTCATCGCATCTATGGTTGGTCTTCGACACTTAGGATTTCTTCCAGCTTTTCTTCCATCGGTCCTCTGCACTTCCATACTTGTACATTTTACATTACTTTTACAATAAGAATTCTGGGGTCTAAGAAACTCCCCCCTAAGTATTGAAAAGAATAAACAATGACTAGTCTATGAAACATGAAAGAATTGTAAAGACAGAGACTAGTCTAGTAGAAACATCCTTTTACCAAAAGTTTTCATTGTTTTGAAAGTTGGACGATTTCTTACAATACGGAAGTAAACAGGATAGAAAAAATTATATCAATCATGGTCTCCATTGTAGATTTTCCAGAAGCACCTCATCAGTCCTCTATAACGAATGACTGTGGAGATCCCATGAATTAACTCTTGTCCCTCTTTCATCAGCACGTGCTCTCTGCCCATTCTCTCACGTATGACCTTCTGAAACCATTCAAGTGTATCGGTTGAATACTTGAAGGCCTCAGTCCAGAAAAGTCTTCATTTGGAGTCATACAGGATAATCTTTCGATACCTAGTTCCAAAGCTATTTGGAACTCATTCTTCGCTCTGAACTTCACAAGAGTCCCCATTGTCTCTATGATCGCTCGATTTTCCATCTTGTACCTTATCCCTTGTTCATGTCACGGAGTTATGTAGCCATACAAATCAATCAAATCCCATGGATTGAGATTGATGAGATCATTCTTGTTGAAGACGCAAATCATCCCATGTGTACATTCCACAGTGTACTCGATGTACTTGATGGCTCTATTTGCAAAAGTCTGCAACTTGACATCGAGGACCGTTTTGATTCCATCGTTTGAGAAGACGGCTTGTGGTGGAGATGTCGTCTGTCTCACGAATCTATGTCGAAGCAGGTCTATCGATTCAGGTGTTAGGTTGGGAGGATTGAGAACGAGTTGCTCATCGCGACCGTGATAAAGATATTGGTGGATATTCTCTATCATGATAGGTTCTCTTGGTGGTACCGATGGACGTCTCCTTAATGTCTCCATCTGTGTGATTGTTTCCTTGACTCGATTACTTGTTGGAGGTTGCTTTGATGTGGAGGGTATATCTGCAAGCACCTTCTGGGTAGGTTGAATGATGGGTGGTTCTGTTTGGTTGAGGGGCGGTTCTGTTTGTCTTAGAGGTGGTTCTATTTGGTAAGAGGATGTTATGTTTGGCTTTGAGTGGGTTCTCGTTGGGAGGAGGTTTCTGGTTGAGGGTTTGAGGCTTCTGGTTGTATGGATATGGGTTCTGGTTGATTGGTGGAAGGTTCTGGTTGAGTTGATGATGGAGGTGGTATTGGTGATGGGGTAAAGTGAATGGTTGATTCTGGTGAGGTAGAGGGTTGATATTCAGAGGATGACGAAGAACTCACCAAAATTGGTGAGAACTCATTGGCTGTTGGTAATGGGTTTTGGGTTCCTGCAGTGGGAACCTGTACATTATGTACATCATCAAAGGGCTAAGCCTCTAGTTCCCTCACCTTGGTTTTATTTGTTGGTTGATTAGTTGGTTGTTGGGCTTGTGGTGGTGGTTGTGCTGCAGTTTCCATCGGGTGATGGATGGATTCTCCCCCTCATGAGAACCAAGACAATGATCATCCTGGTTTGGGTCATAATGTCTTGGCCTCTTGGGAGGCCTGCTGGTGGAGCATGATGCTTGGTTCCTATTCTTCATGATCCTTAGAGAATCAATATATTTTCTCATTGGGTCTCTCCTTCGCGTGCCTTCCATCGAGAGGAGGAGAGATTTCATAACCGGGTTTCAGACACCACCGATTGAGGTAACCTTACATGGTTATTATGAGAAATGTGTGAAATATGCATGTTTAATTTAGAAACGCATGGATCATACATGCATGTGAATATGATGCTATGCATGCATATGGGAAAATGATATGTATGTGTACATGATAATATGCATACATGGGTAATGTGAAAGTGCATGTGCGGTAACATGCTTATAAATTTGATTATTGGAAACTATTATGGAATGATAAAGAAGAGGTTGTTTCTTTGAAACAGTTTTGGAATGATATCTGGTTTTAGGGATTTAAAAGAGATTTGGTGTTTGGAAAATTGTTAAAAAAGAACTAATTGTTCTTGAGTTTCAAGTTTTAATGATAAAACTTTTTTTTGAAACCATTATTGATTAAAAACTATAGAGGATATCTCATCAAGATGGTTGTGACTTCGGTCTGTCTTCGTTTAGGATTAATCTATAGATTTTGTGGATAAAACTATGGAGGCTGTTGCAACAAGACAGTTGTGACTTCGGTCTGTATTTATTTGGAACTAATCCATAGATTTTGATGAGGAAATAAAGGTGGCATATCAAGGAGAGTTGTACAATGGGATAAGGGTGGCATATCAAGGAGAGGTGTACAATGGGATAAGGGTGACATATCAAGAAGATGTGTACCTTTAGATATAAGGGTGGCAATTGTGTGTGGATATTATAGCTCTTGCTATTATGCCTTTTATGATTGCAAGAGATTTGAGTTCTTACTTCTTTGTGACTTGAGGACTCAAAGATGTTTCTTTTATTAGAAATGATAGTATTGATGTTATTGAGAAGGGGAAAACTTGGTCTATGACCAATGGTACTGTATAAACTCTGTTTTGGAACAAGTGTATGATTTAAGAGGAACTAGAGGGGCTCTGGTTGGTCCTCATAGTACAACCAGAGGGTTCTGAACGATGATTTTGAGATTTATACAAGTCTTTTTGCAAAGTTCTTAGTTAAACCAGAGACTCTGTGTCAAAATTATACTTTAAAAAGATTATTGAAAAAGGTTTTACACTTAGAAGTTTTTCTTGCAAAGAAAGGCAGACCAGAGGGGCTCTTGTCGGTCTATCGCATTAGACCAGAGGCTCTAGTTGGCCTATCGCATTAGACCATAAGCTCTGTCTAGTAGAACCAGAGCTCTGGTCATAAAAGATCCTTTTTTAAAATATGATTTTATTCTTGGGAAAGTTATTTTTTTATCTATGATGTTAATCTCTGAACATTTTTTGGGAATTTTGGTTAAGTAAGAGGTTATGTTTGACTAAACCAGAAGCTCTAGTAGAAGAACCAGAGGGGCTCTGGTCCTCTTGCTTGTCGAAATATTTTCTAAGACTGTTTTTGGAACCAAAGGTCCGATGGACACAAACAGAATATGGAATTATTTTTCATTATGTGAAATGATTTTATTTGAATAATGTTTTGGTGATTTTTCACCCTGCAACTACATGGAAAAAGGGGATCTCACTAGACCTATAGGTCTAACCCTYACTTTSTGTTTTCAAATATGTATTGCAGGAAATGCTGAGTATAATGATAGTAAAGGAAAGGGCAAATTGTGAATTACCTCTCTATATGCTAAGCCTTTATGAAGATCGATGGATGCATTTTGATATTTGATGATATGTAGTACAAGAGCATGTATTTTGAAATTTTTGAGTTGTGTATTTTGTAATATGGCTTCTTGTACTTTGGACCTTTTTGGACTTAAACATGTATTMTRAGAATRAAATATRTGTTATATGCAATGTGGGGGTTGGGGTGTTACAGAAAGTAGTATCAGAGCCTGAGTTTAAGGGATTTAGGTATTCACATGCATGATGCCTAGACTTAAACTGTTTCATTGTATATTAGGTCCCCAGACATAGTTAGCACCTTTGGAATAAATATGATAAGTTAAGAGATCACTATGTAAGGTATATTCGAATTACATCTGGCCAATGTAATTTTGAATGTACACGTACATAACTGACCTTGGAAACTTTATTATATTTGGGAATGTGAAAATGTGTTTATTAACTTTGTAATCTACAAATAACTAGAAGATCCAGATGGTCTGAAAGGATCACCCGCCCCAATCCCAATGAAGAAGAAGATTCCCCTATCCTTGCTTATGTTGGTACATCTTAGGGCAGAGGCAGAGGAAGAGGTAGAGGCAGAGCAGAAGGCAAACAAGAGGCAGAGACAAGCAAATAGAAGCCCGTACAGATCAAGAATAGTCAAATTCTGAAAACATGAATCAAGAACAGATGCCTCATCCTGAGTATGTAACCACAGACATGTTGGCCGAAGAAATGGGAAAGCTAAGGGAAACCTTGACTTCCATTATAGAGAAGGAGATATCAAGATGTTCTTAACTTGCAAACCACCAACCTTTTCAGGGGAAAGGGATCCAGTCAAAGCAATGTGTTGGATCAAGGAGATAGAATGTGTATTTAATACCATCAGATGTGCAGAATCAGACAATATGTGTTAAAATCAAATGCATTTTTTGGTGGGAGGTGGAATCATTAGCGAGAGCAGACATTTTGCAAACTTTGACATGGACATAATTTGTTAACAGGCTCAAGGAACAATTTTGCTCGAAGGCTACCATCAGACAAATGGAGGAAAACTTTTTGAAATTAGAGCAAGGAACCATATCAGTTTGAGAGTATACAAAAAAGTTTATCGAATACTCATGGTTTGCAAAACATTACATCTCTTCTGAATCCAGAAAGGTGGAGAGATACATTTGGGGAATGAAGACATCAATCCGGGAATTCGTAATAGCCATGAATCCGGCCACTTTTTCATTGACTGCTGATGCAGTCGAAGTTATCGAGAGAAACAAGAATCGACAAGAAGAAGGAAAGGTGATGGAGAAAAGGAAATGGGAAGGTCCATCAGCTGGATACCGAGGGCCGAAAGCTTTGAAATATGGAAATAGGCCTATTTAGAAAGTTAGTGAAAGAGCTTACCCTTGATGTCACCAAATTCATCAAGGTGATTGCAAAACTGATCCAAGAAATTGCTATCAATGTGGAGAAGCAGGTCATTTGTCCCGACATTGTCCAATGACTAAGAGATATTTTAATTGCAACTCCCCATATCACCTTAGGCCTAACTGCTCACAGTTGAGAGCTCCACAGCTAACCATGGGAAGCAGTACATCGAGTGCTCGTGGAAGACCAAGTATGGACAGAGGAGGATCGGTAGGGGCACGAGGTCGATCTTTTCAAATGACCAAGCAGAAGCAGAAACTACACCAGATGTAGTGACAGGTACATTCCTCGTGAACTCTTTATATGCTAAAGTGTTATTTGACTCCGGTGCAAACTTCTCGTTTATATCCCCATCCTTTGCCCAATGTGCTTGCATGAATTTTGTGCCTCTTGATGATAAGTTAGTAGTTGATACAGCTAATGGTCAAGTATCTATGGATTATGTGTTCGATAATTGCACTATTATGATTGAGGGGTGTGAGCTACCAATTAGCTTGTTTCCCATGCCTATGAAAGAGTTTGATATAGTAGTAGGGATGGATTGGTTGGTAGAAAATCAGGCCAGTATTGTTTGTGATAAAATGATCAGAATAATGTTTCCAGACAGAGAGGTCACTTGTTATCTATGGCGATCATCAGGGTTAACATATCGGTCTGTTATCTGTGATGAAAGCAAGAAAGTGTGTTTAAAAGAAATGTCAGGGGTTTCTAGCTTATGCAATTGATGCAAAGAAAGAGAAGGGAAAGCAATAACTGATTTCGATTGTCAGTGAATATCCTGAAGTTTTTACAGAAGACTTATCCGGATTACCGCCATATAGAGTTACTGAATTTGGGATTGATTTGATACCCGGAGCAGCACCTGTAGCCAAAGTACCGTATCGATTAGCTCCGTCCGAATAAAAAGAATTGGTTACGCAGTTAAAAGATTTGCTTGATAAATGATTCATCAGACCTAGTACTTCACCGTGGGGAGCTCAAGTTCTGTTTGTGAAAAAGAAAGACGGTTCTATGCGTATGTGTATCGATTATCAGGAACTAAACAAATTGACAATAAAGAACAAATATTCGTTGCCAAGGATTGATGACTTGTTTGATCAACTAGTGGGAGCCAGTTACTTTTCCAAGATTGATTTACGATCAGGTTGTCATCAGCTGAAAGTCAAAGAGGAAGACATTGCTAAGACAGCTTTCCGAACCAGGTACGGACACCACAAATTCTTAGTTATGCCATTCGGTTTAACTAACACACCTATTCTTTCATGGATTTAGTGAATAGAGTATGCAAAGAATATCATCATAAATTCGTTATTGTATTTATCGATGATATTCTCATATACTCTAAGACCAAAGAAGAACATCCTGAACATCTTTGACTGATACTTGAACTCTTAAAAAAAGAAAACTTGTATGCAAAGTTGTCAAAGTGTGAATTTTGGTTGATAGAAGTTCAATTCCTTGGGATGTTATATCAGGAGGCAGGAGTAAAAGTGGATCCAGCAAAGATTGAAACAGTTGCAAAATGGGAAGCACCAAAGACTCCGTCGAAGTCCGAAGCTTTCTGGGATTGGCAGGATATTACCGAAAGTTTATTCAAGATTTCTCTAAAATAGTTGTAACACTGACTAAATTAACTCAGAAAAATGTTAAATTTCAATGGGAGAAATATTAGAAAAAGGCCTTCCAGTTGCTAAAAGACCATTTCTACAGTGCCCCAATATTAACCTTACCCGAAAGAAAAGAAGATTTTGTACTATAACGATGCATCAAAACTTGGTTTGGGCTGTGTATTGATGCAAAGAGGAAAAGTCATATCATATGCATCCTGACAACTGAAGGATCATGAAAAGCAATACCCGACTCACGATATGGAACTGGCAGCCGTAGTCTTTGCATTAAAGGTTTGGAGACACTACCAGTTGGGAACTAAATGCCAGATTTATACCGACCACAAGATCTTGCAGCACCTATTCAATTAGAATGAATTAAATATGAGGCAGCGTCGAAAGATCGAACTTGTTAATGACGATGATTGTGAAATCCTCTATCACCCTTAAAAATCCAATGTGATAGCCGATGCCTTAAGTCGAAAAGAAAGAAGTGGAACAATTAAAGTCGTGGCAATGAAGATTAGTTTAACTCTCGATCTTCATCAAGAGATTTTGAGATGCTAGAAAGAGGATGTGAAAGAAGAACACATGAAGTCAGAAAAAGTTGGTAAAATGGTTTCCATCATGAAGCCGAATAATGAAGGGATTCTATATTTTCAAGGACGGATATTAGTACCAAGCCACGGGAATACACGAGAAACCATTCTCAATGAAAGTGATAAGTCTTGCTACTCAATTCATCCAGGTACCAATAAGATGTACAAGGATTTGAAACATTTCTATTGGTGGACAGGCATCAAGAAAGACATAGCAAAATACGTGGAACGATGCTTAACCTGTCTACAAGTTAAAATTAAGCATCAAAGACCTTATGGAAGCCTGTAATCTTTGGAAATTCCAGTATGGAAATGGGATCACATTACGATAGACTGTGTCATGAAACTACCCCAAACACCGAAAGGATATGATGCAATTTGGGTGATAGTAGATCGTTTATCAAAGTCTGTGTTAGACCCCATAATTTATAAGTGTAAAAGTAATGAAGAACAATAAGTGATGAAGAACCAGAAGACCGATGAAGACGTTAAGGCAGAATTGACCAACCGGAGGGTCGATGAATCGATCAGAGATACGATGGAAAGATCATCTTCATCACCCCTCTGGTCAACAACACTTAGAGTTTTCTTCAACAATTCAACCAGAGGCATACGATGAAAATATGAAGATATGGTTGAATCATCATCCCATGGAAGACAACTGGAGATAACTAGTCGACAACTGCATGTCAAGTTTATCTTGATTAATAACTTATCCATTCTAAGATAAACATTATCTTTCCTAGAAGATTGGCTAGATAGTCTTATTAGATAGTTATCTTCTTATCACTAGTATAAATAGGTGATTAGGCCTATTGTAATCAACGTCGCTTTTTACCTTTTTAAATTGAATAAAGTGAAATCATTGGCACTCAAGATTGTTCTTTGAATGTTCATACATTGTTCTTGAGTGTTCATCATTTTGTTCATTGAGTGAAATCATTGGCACTCAAGATTGTTCTTTGAATGTTCATACATTGTTCTTGAGTGTTCATCATTTTGTTCATTAAAACACTATAATTTGGTTATTCTTAACTTGATTATTAGTGTTATTGAGAGATCTGTGATCAACAATTGGTATCAGAGCCAATTGATTGTTTTTCCAATCAAACGATCATCCAAAATCTCTCAATTCACGTTTTTTTAATATCTTCACCAAAAAAGTAAATTTTCTCTCTTCTAAAAATCCTCAATGACCAACTGGAATTCTGCGTACAGTGTTTGCTCTCTCACCAAGCCTCCAACTCTTCAACAAGAAGATTACCCACAATGGAGGATAAGGATGGTAAACTTGTTGGAAGGAATGGATAGGAACCTCCTGCGATCTGTAATGGAGGATCCTTACGTTCCACAAACTCTCATCCCAAGAGTCCCAGCAACAAATACCACAGCTGAAATCCCTGTCTACTGCATACACAAGGATGAGAAAAATTGGGATCAAGACGACATAGAACGTGTTGAGACCGACAAGAAGGACAAAAGACTGATAATCATGGCTATACCCAATTAAATATTCCAATCCCTTGATGCATGTTCCACAACCAAGGAACTATGGGATGAGCTGGCAAGCCAATTGGAAGGAGGGGAAAAACGAAGAAGAATCGTAGAGCCCAATTTCTCAACGAATACACCAACGTCAAGGCTCTTCCTGATGAACAGATTCAGAAGACATGCGATCGTTTCAACACATTGATTAATCAATGTCGTCAAAACGATATCTCCAGAACAAAGAAAGAAAACAATGTTTTATTCCTTAAAAGTCTCGACGATGAATGGACACAGTTGTCGATGTCCCTTCAAGCAAATCAGGACTTAGACGGCTGGTCAATCCATGACATATACGGAATGATTGATGTATAAGAGAATGATATCATGAAGAAAAAGGTGTCCATCGGTGGACCCCTGGCTCTTGCTGCCGAAAAGAAGGACGTTTCAAGGACCTCCACCAGAGATCATAAGAAGAAAGGAAAGAAAGCACTGGTGGTAGAATCAGAATCAGAAGATGAAACTTCTGAATCAGATGATGATATTAAAGCCTTTGCCAAATCTCTGGCCTTGATTACAAAGCAGTTCCAGAAAAAGTTTATCAAGAAACCCTATGAACGAAAAGAATTCAAGAGGGAAAGGTACCAGCCATCTTATGAAAGGAAACCATCTAAATTTCATCAGAGGGAAGACAGAAGAGATGGAAGAGAAGAGAGAGAAGAAAGAAGAGAAGATAGAAGAGACGAGAGGAAAGAGGACAAGGATGGAAGGAAAAATGACCTCCGCTGCTTCAGGTGCGGAAAACTCGGTCATTTTTCCAAAGAATGCAAAGGACGACTGGTAAAGGATGCTGACTATTACAAGAATAAATACAAGTATAATCCTAAAGAGCAAAGCCTGATGGCTGAGAAAGAAAATTTGGTGTCTGATTCTTCATCCGATGAAGAAGACAAAGCAATCATCTATCTGATGGCCACGTCCAATGCAGAATCTGCCTCCAACTCTGATGATCATGTATGTGAGTCTACTTCCAATGAAACCAACTCTACTCCATCTGAGCTACAGTTAAGGGTAATAAAACTTTCAGAGGATTTCTTTAAATTGAAAGAGAAATTAAATTTTGAAAAAGATGAAAGACTAAAAGCGGAGAAAGAAGCAAGTTTCTACAAAAGAGAAACTGATCTTCTAACCAAAGAAAAGGCCGAACTTGCTAAGGAAAATACTCGCATTACCACACTTAAGAAATCAAAGGAAGAAAAACTTCTAGAACTAAACAAATGAATAACTAAGGACTTAGAAAAGAAAACTAAGGCCTTAAAAGAATCTGAGGCTGAGAGACTAAACTCAGTTGCTCTTAAGGATTTCTTTCAAAAGGAACGAGAAATCCTTCACCAGAAGCTTCAAACCAATGAACTTCTGTTGAAGAAGTACAAAGATGCCCAAGATGTTTATGAAAAGTTAAATGGTCAAACGGACACTCAAGGGATTGGATTCAATGAATTGGACTCCTTCATCGAATCAAAGAAATCCACCCTTGAATCCACTTTCAAACTTGGATGCATTCAGAAACCTGACTTTATCCCAAAACCAAAAGAAAATTTTAAAAAAGTTAAAGTCGATGGAAAAACTGTCGTTTTACGATAGGATTTTGAGAATGTGGTGTACGAGAGCAGTACAGGTAAGAATTCTGATGGAAGGAATGACACCTCCAAATCAGAGACCAATGGAAACCCTATGGTCAAACCAGAGTCTCTGATTGTCAATCCCACTTCATCAGCAAGTACTGTTGATGAAAAGGAGAATCCTAATGAGGAACCATCAGCTGATGAGTCGATGAACCATCCAAGTAAAACTGGAAGTTCATCTAAGTCAGAATCGATGGAACCTCAAACAGATCACTCTGAAGCATCAACCTCTTAAACCACTCCTCCCACAAACATTCATGCTAATTTTAACTTCGAGAAATCAGCAAGAGACTTTCTCGATTCCAAATCTGAAGAAGAGATAATCTATGAATCATCAGAAATCATTAAAGATAAAAAGCTTAAAAACTTTAAATCCTCAATGAAAACTGTTATTCCATCATTGATGAAATCTTCGGACAAAGGAAAGGGAAAGCTGAGAAATAGCAAATCTGCCAAAGATAACTCACAAGTCCCTAGTACATCCTTCAAGTTCATCAAGTTTACTCGTGAGCAAAAAAAGAAGTGGCCTGCCTCTGAGAAAACTAACCACCACTTTTCCTCTCATTCAGCTGAAGAAAAGCAGACCTTCCTCAAGAGAAAAGAAGTAAAGCCAAATACCTCTTCAAATAAAAAATCTGAACTAGATAGGAAGTTTGTAAAAACAACCGATGCTAGGACATGATTTATATCTGCATTTACTTCTTCGTTTCTTTCGAATAAAAAGAACGTTAGACATACATATCCAAAGCATCATAACTGTGAATGTTTAACTCTTTTACAAAACCTAAGGAATCACATGTTGACAAATCACTGCCCATTCTCCCAATAGATTTATCGATACAAACTTAAAACTAATGAAAACGTGAAGGAGCCCAAACCCAAGGGCAAGGGAAATACTAATAAACCCAAGCCTGCAAAGGCTAAGGGTAATGAAAAGAGAGTGGTACCCCCTATTAACAAATGTGGACCCATAAAGAAATGGATACCTAAAACCCCTTAATTTGTCTTGCAGGACCAGCATGTGCAACCATGGTACATGGATTCAGGTTGCTCCAGGCACATGACTGGTGATAAAAGTCAGCTATCCTTCTTCATCGAAAATTATGGAGGCTCTGTGACTTTTAGAGACAACAGCAAGGGTACAATCAAGGGATATGGCACTCTCATCAAAGGAAAAATCTCCATCAGTAAGGTGGCTTATGTTGAAGGTTTGAAGCACAACTTACTAAGCATAAGCTAGTTCTGCGACAAGGGTCTTGAAGTCAGGTTCCGCAAAGGCTTTTGTATCATAGAAACAAAGCCCGGGCAAACAATCATCAAGGCAAAGAGAAAAGGAAATCTCTATCTTCTAGATTTTCAATCCTCTATGGGACAAGACACCCTCTGTCTTGTGTCTCATAAGAGTGATGAAAATTGGCTATGGCATCAAAAGTTCTCGCATCTCAACTTTGATGCACTACGAAAACCAGCCATGTAGAAGCTGGTCAAAGGAATTCCGGATCTTAACTTTGAAAGAGATCATCTATGCTCAGCCTGTGAGATGGGAAAGCTAAGACGGGCCTCTCATAAAACTAAGTCAGAAATCTCCTGCACCAATCCCTTGGACATGGTACATATAGATCTCTATGGGCCAATATCAACTGAAAGCCTCTCTGGAAAAAGTACAAATTAATACTGGTTGATGAATACTCCAGATACACCTGGGTTGAATTTGCAAAGAAGAAATCAGATGTTCCTGACCTACTCATTGGAGTGATGAAAAGGCTCCAAGTCCTTCTACAACGAAAACTAATTAAGGTTAGAAGTGACAATGGAACTGAATTCAAAAATACCAGAATCGATGAATACGTCATCAGTGAAGGCATTACACAAAATTTTTCAGGAGCTAGAACTCCACAATAGAATGGATTGGTGGAGCGAAGGAACAGAACCCTCGTGGAAGCAGCAAGGATCATGCTTGGTTCATTGGAGTTACCCATCACATTATGGGCTGAAGCTATTTCCACTGCCTGCTTCACCCAGAATCGATCAATCATCAACAAGAGGCACCAGAAGACACCTTATGAGCTCATCAACCAAAGAAGACCAAATGTCAAATATTTCCATATCTTTGGGTGCAAATGCTTTGTACTCAACGATAGAGAATATTTGGCAAGTTCGACAAGAAAACTGATGAAGGGATCTTTCTGGGCTATTCTCAAACTGCCAAAGCCTACAGAGTCTACATCAAAAGGACAAGAATTGTCATCGAAAGCATCAATGTGTCTTTTGATGATTCCACACCAATGACTTCTAGACACAACAGTTCAGAACTCGGACTTCAAAGGAGGGCATCAGATTCATCACTTGGCAAACCCAACGAATTAGAGTTAGCTCAATTATTTGAAGACATCTTCGAAGAAGAAGTAATCTCTGGACATGCACCAACTGCAAAATCCACTTCCAGAACCGATGAAGAACATGAAGTCTCCAATACTAAAGGCACAACTCTTACTGAAACTCATGTTACTTCACCTTCTACTTCTTTTGTGTCTTCAGATCCAGATCAAGAACCAGAGTCTAACTCTGGAGATGATCTCTTCGAGGGGGAGCAAGCAGTTCCATCAGTTGATGAAGAACTGCATCCTGTTGCTCCAGAACCCCAGTCAAGCACCAAGTGGATGAAAGATCACCCACATCACCAAATCATTGGTGATCCAACATCTGGTGTCAAGACGAGATCTGCTACTGCCAATGAATGCCTCTTCGCCAACTTTCTGAGCATGATAGAACCAAAGAAGAATTTAGAAGCCCTACTAGACCCAAACTAGATAGACGCGATGCAAGAAGAATTACTCCAGTTTGAAAGAAACAAAGTATGGTCTCTTATGCCTCTACCCAAAGGGAAGACGGCCATAGGAACCAAATGGGTTTTCCGAAACAAAAAAGACGAAGATGGCAAAGTCATAAGGAACAAAGTCAGGCTTGCTGCCAAAGGCTACTGCCAGAAAGAAAGGATTGACTACGATGAAACATTTGCTCCTGTCGCAAGACTTGAGGCCATCCAGATATTCCTAGCCTATGCAGCTCACAAATGCTTCAAGGTTTATCAGATGGATGTCAAGTCTGCCTTCCTAAACGGCAAACTTCAAGAAGAAGTATACGTGCAACAGCCCCCTTGGTTTGAAGATCCAAAGCATCCAGATTACGTCTACTTTTTGGATAAAGCTCTTTATGGGCTGAAGCAAGCACCCAGGGCCTGGTATGAAACACTATCCACCTTTCTCATCAATAATGGATTCGAAAAAATGTACAATAGATACAACACTCTTTCTCAAAAAGCACAAAGGTGATATCTTACTTGTTCAAATATATGTGGACGACATCATATTTGGTTCTACAAATGCAAAACATTGCGGAAAATTCTCAGAGTTGATGAAAAGCAAATTTGWGATGAGTATGATGGGAGAACTAAGTTTCTTCCTTGGTCTTCAAATAAAACAAACTTCAGAAGGATCCTTCATCAATCAATCCAAATATGTGACTGGCCTTCTGAAGAAATACTCTCTCTCAAATTCATCATCGATGAGAACACCTATGGCTACAGGAGCTAAGTTATTTGTTGATCCATCAGGCAAACCTGTAGATGTAACAACCTACAGAGGCATGATTGGATCACTCCTGTACCTAACTGCTAGTAGACCAGACATTATGTTTGCTACATGTCTTTGCGCAAGATATCAGTTAAATCCTAAAGAATCTTATCTCTTTGCAGTCAAGAGGATCTTTAGATACCTCAAGGGAACTCCTTCATTGGGTCTCTAGTATCCAAAGAACTCTGGCTTTGATCTAATAGCCTACATAGATGCAGATCATGCAGGTTGCAAGCTTGATAGAAAGAGCACGTCTGGAAGCTGTCAACTCTTGAGGGACAAGCTGGTAAGTTGGACATCTAGAAAACAAAACTATGTCTCAACCTCTACAGTAGAAGCAAAATATGTTGCTGCTGCTAGTTGTTGTTCACAAGTTCTCTAAATGAAGACTCAGCTTAAGGACTATGGATTCCATTATGACAAAATTCCTATCCTCTGTGACTCCAAGAGTGCTATAGCAATCTCTGCAAACCCAGTGCATCATTCCAAGACCAAGCACATCGATGTAAAGTACCATTTTCTGAAACACAATGTTGAAAAAGGTAATATAGAAATGTACTTTGTTCCCACTGAGATTCAACTTGCGGACATTTTCACAAATGCTCTTGATGATAAAATATTTTTATTCCTAGTCAGCAAGATGGGTATGCTGAATCTCACCACATAGAGGCAATCACAAGTTTGAAACCTGAGATTCTCAATATCACATTTTTATGCCTATAAGTGATATATAGTATGTTAGCCATACACACCAAGTACTCTAAACCAGAGCCTCTATTTGTGAAGACCAGAGCCTCTGGCCAGTTAGAAACACTTGTTCAAATACTGGCTAAAAGTTTTTCATTGACTTCACAACCAGAGGCTCTGGTTGTATAAACCAGAGCCTCTGGATTCCAATCTTATGAGACCAAAGCCTCCTTGGTCCCAAAAATGGTCTCCCTCATCCTTTCATACATATTACTTAGTCGTATTACATCCTTCATGCAACCAGAGCCTCTGGTTCAAAAGACCAGAGCTTCTGGTTTCCATGTCCTTTGCGACTAGAGCCCCTCTGGTCCAAATTGGACTTCACATGCATCCTTATATTACATCCTTTCATCATTTTTGCATCGTTTTCGCAACCAGAGCCTCTGGTCCTATAGACCAGAGCCTCTGGATTCTCATCCTGTGACACCAGAGCCCTCTAGACCCAAAGAGCCCCTTTTTTCTCACTTACTAGCTCTTAACCAAAATTACATATTTATTTACTTAGACTTTGTACCCAGAGCCCTTTGGTCTTAAAGGCTCCATCTTCTCATATCCTTTTGCACATAACCACTTCATATCCTTTTTCATCACCTTTGTCACCAGAGCCTCTAGTTCTAAAGACTAGAGCCTCTGGATTTGTTGTCTTTGGAACCAGAGCCCTCTGGTCTCATGACTCTCTCTTTTTCATATCCACTCTAACACTTAGCCACATTTCATACCTTTCTTTCATCACATTTCACAACCAGAGCCTCTGGTTGTATAGACCAGAGCCTCTGGTCACCTCAATCATCATTGTTATTGGTTATCGGGGGAGTTTTATTAAACTCACAACTAATCTTCATGCATCATTTGAGGGGGAGCTATTCATTCATCATGAATCTACATTATATATATATATATATATATAATGTAGTGGACATCTAAATGCTAAATAATAAACCAAGTATCTAACCAGAGCCCCTCTAGTCCTACATAATGGATTGCCCATGCTTATACAGAGCCTCTGGTTTGTCATCCAAAGCCTCTTTATCATGCAATCCAACATTTTATTGATGTTCAACCAGAGCACCTTTGGTTCCCCATCAAAAGGGTTATGTTCAACCAGAGCTCCTCTGGTTACATGACAATTTTTTTTCTTTTTTTCTAAAACCATCTTTAATTGCAAAGTTTTTAATATTAATACAAAATTGCAGCTTTTGTGACTAAAAACTATACAACAAGGGTTTTTAGAAGACCAAAACGTCGTAATTAGTACTAATCTTACAATTAGATGGAATTTTAAATTTAAATTGTTTTTGGATTAATATTTAACGAGGTATTCTTTGGAATAATTTCTTATTTCAAACAATCCATACGTCATCATCACACGCGCTTGACACCATATACAGACTGTTCCCCATGAACCATTTCAAATTACCCTTCCCTAACCCCACCTTGACACGTGTCCTCCAACATTAATGGCACGTACAATCAAGACGGTCCACGATCCCCAACTCAAATCACCTTTTACCAAACGTCTTTCCATTTCATGATTATTTAAATATAATAATCAAGAAAATTGTTTCCTATTCCCCACCCCCACCCCAACCCCCCCCCCCCACCTATAAATATCCTTCTTCAACCTCCATTTACTCTTTACGCTTCCTAAAACCTGCAAACAAAACTTTGATGAACAAACTTACCTGCAAGTTCATTCGCAATGGCTTCCTCCGCCTCACACGAGTCCAACGACAACGACAGCCATGTTCAATCCACCGGCGCTAACGGCCGCGCCATAGTCTTCCTCCCAATGAAGCCCAACAACCATGCCATCAAACTTCGAACCACCCTGTTCGACGACAGGTTTGCCGTGATGATCGAATTCTTCCGTAACTGCATTCTACTCCAAACTTTGACTCTAACCGACAATGGCGTACCTTTAAAGTACGTCCAACAATACTGGCAGACCTGCGAGTACGACCCTGAAAGCCATGGAATAATGGGGGACATTGACGCCCCAAACGACATGATTTGCTCGCTCAAGATCTCGCGAGGAAAAGTTTTTAGGGTTCTGTGCATTCCCACCCGCCGAGAGCTCTGCATTGAACAATACGCCGACCAACCCACCACCTCCGACATACTCCGATTCATCCAAATGCTAGGTTACAATCATGACCTACGCAACGTCTCCGACTTCAAATGAAAGTTTTTACCGCCAATGTGGAATATGTTCTTTTCCATATTGAACAGGGCCCTCACCTGCAAGCTAGGGTCAATGGATCAAGGAAACATCAACATCATGACGATCATGTACGGAGTTTTCTTCAATATCCCTCTGGACTATGGCTGAGTGGATCTCATTGTATATGAGGAAGACTTAAAACTCATCATCCAATGGATTGTTGACAACCCACCATCCATCGATACCACCACCCTTCAACAATCCCTTGCCACCCTTCAACAAAGCCTTGCCACCCTTGCAACCCAAACCCGAGACAATACAACACGTCTCCAAATGCTGCAACAAACCGTCACCTAACACCACAACACCACCTCCTCCCTTGCCACCCAACGAAACCAACTCCTCATCACTCCATCGCCACTCTCACGGCCCAGGCAACTGCGACTGATGAGACCCTAGCCTCCACCACCACTCAAATAAACACCATCTTCCAGACCCTTAACGCCCTATCTGCCACCATAATCTCCCAAATCCCTCAACCAACCCCACCCCAAACAACTTCATCAATCGATGAAACCCTAGCCGCCTTCACCAGCCAAATGACCAACATACAAATGACACTGAACCAACTCCTAGCCACCATACTAGCCAACAAACCTCAACCTTCACCACCTCTACCTCCCTCTGCAGGCCCATCCTTCAATGAAGCCTTTTCATCCTTCACTGCAGAGGTGAGAAATCTCATCACCAATCTTCCCATACCTCCATCTACATCCACCACCACCTACATGCCACCATAAGCTTCATCTTCAAGCACGGAGTATGCCACCATAGCCGACCTCATGGCTCTATCAAAGGCACTTATCTCCTCTTTTAACGAGATAAGTGCTAAATTCATACATCGAGCGACTCAACCTACCAAGGCTCTCTCCCAGATCCTTGCTGACCAACAGGCACGCACCGCCTCCCTCCTACAAACAATGGAGGCCGATTGAAGAAGACAGGCCATGAGGGCCTACCTGGCCTCCCATCGATCGAAGAAGAAGAGAAGCAGAGCTTCATGCTCTGCCAACCGTCTGCAGAATAGGACAAGGCATGAGGATCTAGACCAAGATAATCATGGTCTCGGTCCTCATGAGGGGGAGAACCCGGCTGCTACAACTTAGGAAGCACCATCCGCTGCACCTTCATCATCCCACCAACAAACACAAAACCCACCATCACCCAACCAAGGAACCCAAGCAAAGGAACTAGAGGCTCAGCCCTCTGAAGATGTACAAAATGTACATGTTCCCCTTGCTACCACACCTGAACCCATCGTGTTGAGTTCCTCAACCGATGAAAATCCATCAACCCCGCCAACAGAAACCATCCCACCTTTCACTACCTCACCAACACCAAGCCTACCTTCAACCCCATCACCAACTCCTCATACCAAAGAACCTTTCATCACTTTACCCAATAAACCTGAACAACTAAACATCCAACATTATTCACCTCAACAACCTCAAGCCCAAACATAAATCGATGAACCTAAATCACCCCAGCTTGAGCAAACCCAAGACACCTTCCCATCACAAACCGATACACAACCCATAACCCAAACTTAACCCCCAACCGAACCAACCTGTTAAACCTCACAATTCATAATGTAAAAAGTAATGAAAAACAAAAAGTGATGAAGAACTAGAAGACCAATGAAGACATCAAGGCAGAAACGACTAAGTCTGGAATTCAACCA
>NW_020200618.1:146435-148771 GCF_001531365.2 Cynara cardunculus var. scolymus
CCCCAACTCTTCAACGAGAGGAATATCCTCAATGGAAAAGCAGAATGGTGAATTTTCTGGAAGGAATGGACAGGAATCTCCTGCGATCTATACAGGAGGGTCCCTACATTCCACAAACTCTAGTCCCAAGAGTTCCAGGAACAAACACCATAGCTGAAATTCCAGCCTACTACATGCCCAAAGATGAAAGGAACTGTGATGAAAATGATAGAGAAAGAGTCGAAACTGATAAAAAGGCCAAAAGATTGATAATTATGGCGCTACCCAACGAAATCTTCCAATCCCTCGATACATGTTCCACAGCCAAGGAACTATGGGATGAACTGGCAAGCCAACTGGAAGGAGGAGCAAAAACAATGAAAAATCGTAGAGCACAATGCCTCAACGAATATACAAATTTCAAAGCCCTCCCTGATGAACCAATACAAAAGACTTATGATCGCTTCAACACATTGATAAATCAATGTCGTAGAAATGATATTATCAGAACAAAGAAAGAAAGAAAACAACGTTTTATTCCTAAAGAGTCTAGGCGATGAATGGACTCAACTATCTATGTCCCTACAAGCAAACCAGGACCTAGAAGGTTGGTCTCTTCATGACCTGTATGGAACACTTGCAGCACAAGAGAGCGACATTATGAAGAAAAAGGTATCCATCGGTGGACCCCTTGCTCTTGCTACCGATGAAAAAAAAATCAAGGACTCCCGCCAATGAACATAAGAAGAAAGGCAAGAAAGCATTGGTGGCAGAATCAGAATCTGAAGAGGAAACTTCTGAATCAGATGATGAGATTAAAGCTTTCGCCAAATCATTGGCCTTGATTACAAAACAGTTCCAAAAGAAGTTCATCAGAAACCCTACGAGCGAAAAAAGTTCAGAAGGGAAAGGTACCAGTCATCCTATGATAGAAAGTCATCCAAATTTCATCAAAGGGACGAAAGAAGAGATGGAAGAGAAGAACGGGAAGAGAGAAGAGAAGAAAGAAGAGAGAAAAGGAGAGAGGACAAGGAAGGAAAGAAAAATGACCTTCGATGCTTCAGATGCGGAAAACTTGGTCATTTTTCCAAGGAATGCAAAGGACGATTGATCAAGGATGCTGACTACTATAAGAATAAATACAAGTATAATTCAAGAGAGCGAAGCTTGATGGCCGAAAAAGAAAACTGGGTGTCTGACTCTTTATCAGACGATGAAGACAAAACGCTCATCTGTCTAATGGCCACGTCCAATGCAGAATCCTCCTCCAACTCTGATRACCAGGTATGTGAGTCTTTCTCAAATGAAACCAACTCTGTTCCATCAGAACTAAAGTTAAGGGTAATCCAACTTTCAGAAGATTTCTTGAAATTAAAAGAAAAATTAAGTTTTAAAAAATCTGAAAGAATAAAAGCGGAAAAAGAAACAAGTTTCTACAAAAGAGAAACCAATCTTCTAACCGAAGAAAAAGATGAACTACCGAAGAAAAAGATGAACTAGCAAAGAAAAAGACTAGCATAAGCACCCTTAAGAAATCAGAAGAAGACAAACTTCTGGAATTAAACAAGCGAATAACTAAGGACCTAGAAAGAAAAACTAAGGCCTTAAAGGAATCTGAGGCAGAGAGACTAAACTCAATAGCTCTTAACGATTTCTTTCAAAAGGAGCGAGAAATTCTTCATCAGAAGCTTCAAACCAATGAACTTTTGATGAAAAAGTATAAAGATGCCCAAGAAGTTTTTGAAAAACTAAACGGCCAAAAGGATACACAAGGGATCAGATTCAATGAATTAGATTCATTCATCGAATCAAAGAAATCCACCCTTGAATCCACTTTCAAACTTGGATGCATTCAAAWACCCGACTTCTCTCCAAAACCAAAAGCAAATTTCAAAAGAGTTAACGTCGATGGAAAAACTATCGTTTCTAGACAGGACTTTGAAAATATGGTTTACGAGAAAAGTACTTGTAATAATCTTGATGAAAGAAATGACATTTCAAAACCAGAGATTGTTGAAAACTTTATTGAAAAACCAGAATCTCTGCCTGTCAATTCTATATCATTAGCAAGTACTGTTGATGAAAAGGAGAATCCGAATAAGGAACCATCAACCGGTGAATCGATGAATCACTCAAGTAAAATTGAGAACTCATCAAAGTCAAAATCGATGAAACATCAAGAAGATCAAACTGAAGCATCAACCTCTGAACCCACATCCTCTTTTTCAATCCAAGTTAATTTTGATTTTGAGAAATCAGCAAGAGACTTTCTCGATTCTGAATCTGAAGAAGAAATAAGTTGTGAACCACCAAAGATCATTGAGAACAAGAAACCTAAAAATTTCAAGTCCTCAATG
>NW_020200618.1:151462-173798 GCF_001531365.2 Cynara cardunculus var. scolymus
TACGATGAGACATTCGCTCATGTCGCAAGACTTGAAGCCATCAGAACGTTTCTAGCCAATGCAGCACATAAAGGTTTTAAAGTCTATCAAATGGATGTTAAGTCTGCCTTCCAAAATGGTAAACTACAAGAAGAAGTCTACGTGCAGCRGCCACCTGGGTTCGAAGATCCAAAGCATCCGGACTATGTCTATTTTCTGGATAAAGCTCTTTATGGGATCAAGCAAGCACCCAGGGCATGGTATGAAACTCTATCTACCTTTCTCATCGAAAATGGCATCCAAAAAGGTACAATTGATACAACTCTCTTTCTCAAGAAGCATAAAGGTAACATTTTACTTGTTAAAATATATGTGGACGACATTATATTTGGTTCTACAAATGCAAAACATTGCAAAATATTCTCAGAGTTGATGAAAAGAAAATTTGAGATGAGTATGATGGGAGAACTCAGTTTCTTCCTTGGTCTTCAAATAAAACAAGTTCTAGAAGGAATTTTTATCAATCAGTCCAAATATGTGACTGACCTTTTGAAAAAATAMTCTCTCTAATTCATCATCGATGAGAACTCCCATGGTTACAGGAGTTAAGTTATTTGGTTATCCATTAGGCAAATCTGTAGATGTCACAACCTATAGAGGCATGATTGGATCACTCCTGTACCTAACTGCTAGTAGACCTGATATTATGTTTGCCACATGTATTTGTGCAAGATATCAAGCAAATCCCAAAGAATCGCATMTBTCTGCAGTCAAGAGGATCTTTAGATACCTTAAGGGAACTCCTTCATTGGGTCTCTGGTATCCAAAGGACTATGGCTTTGATCTAATAGCCTATACAGATGCAGATCATGCCAGATGTAAACTTGACACAAAGAGTACGTCTGAAAGCTGTCAACTCTTGGGGGACAAGCTGGTTTGTTGGACCTCCAGAAAACAAAATTGTGTATCAACGTCTACAGCAGAAACAGAATATGTTGCTGCTGCTAGTTGTTGTTCACAAGTTCTCTGGATGAAAACTCAACTTAAGGACTATGGTTTCCATTATGACAAAGTCCCAATCCTCTGTGACTCCAAGAGTGCCATACCAATGTCTGCAAACCTAGTACAACATTCCAAGACCAAACACATCGATGTAAGGTACCATTTTCTGAAAGATAATGTTGAAAAAGGTAACATAGAAGTGTATTTTGTTCCAACTGAGATTCAACTTGCTGACTTTTTTACAAAAGCTCTAGATGAGAAGTGATTTTTATTCCTAGTCAGCAAGATGGGTATGCTGAATCTCACCACTTAGAGGCAATAATTACCTTTAAACCAGTGATCTTCCATATCTCATGGTTATGCCTATAAGTGATAGAATATATTAGCCATAAATTCTAAGTATCCTAAACCAGAGCCTCTGGTCATAAAGACCAGAGCCTCTGGCCGTTTAGAATTACTTTGATAAGGAATTGGCAAATATTGTCTTTGTAACCAGAGCMCCTCTGGTTCAAAGCAATTACTTGGTATTTCTTAACCAAGTCTTTTTCTCCCAACCAGAGCCTCTGGTTCTATAGACCAGCGCCTCTGGACTCCAACACTTTGAGATGTCAAAGTCTCAAACCTTGGACTCATGCATCGACAACTCATTATTTCTTCCACCCTAACCACCCAGAGCCTTTGGTTCCGAAGACCAGAGCCTCTGGTTTCCCCCACTACTTGCAATATCTTCTTTTCTTCAAACCAGAGCCTCTGGTTCTAAAGACCAGAGCCTCTAGATTCAAAGTCTTTGTCACCCGAGCCCCTCTGGTCTCAAAGACAATTCTTTTACCCTTAGACATCACATTCATTGCTTTCAGAACCAGAGCCTCTGGTTCTAAAGACTAGAGCCTCTAGATTCAATGTCTTTGGTACCAATGCATCCATGGTCTCACAGACTCACCCATCACTTTCATATTGCCCACAACCAGCTCCTCTGGTTCTAAATACCAGAGCCTCTGGCTTTGTTTTCTGTGCACCAATAGCACCTTTGGTCTCAATGACTTTTCAATTTCACCTTGGCATATTTTTTCTCAACCAGAGTCTCTGGTTGTATAGACCAGAGCCTCTGTCCCCAAATTACTCAAGTTTTATCTAAGTGAGAGGGAGTTTTTGATATTAATCCATATGCATCATTTGAGGGGGAGCAAACGTTTTCACTTTTGTGAACTTGCATTTTCCATCCAGAGCTTCTGGTTCTACTATCTAAAGCCTCTGGCCACACCAAATGCTATATATATATATATATATAATACCAGACCTCCTCTAGTTTTATATAATGGATTGCCACACTTCACCAGAGCCTCTGGTTTGTTAACCAAAGACTCTAAAACATGCAAATCCAACATCAATTCTTGTCTTCATCGACAATATTACCAGAACTCCTCTGTTTCCCCACCCAATTGGTCATGCCTAACCAGAACTCCTCTGGTTCCATAACAAAACATTTTCCACTCAAAACTCATGTTAATTGAAAACCATTTTCAAGATTATACAAAATTGCAGCTTTTGTGACTAAAAACTATAACATCGGTTTTTAAAAGACCAAAACTTCGTAATTAGTATTAATCTTACAATTAGATGAGCTTTTAAATTCACAATATTTTTGGACACGTCTTCACCAAGATATTATTTGGAATAAATCTTTATTTCAAATAATGCACGACGTCATCCTACCACGCGCCTGACACCATACAGGCTGTTCCCCATGAACCGTTTCAATTTCTCATCTTCCCAAACCCCAGCTTGACACGTGTCAAATTCATTAATGGCACGTACTATCAAGACGAGTCACGTTCTTCAAATCTTATCATGATTATTATATTTTAATAATCAAGAAAACGTTTCCCTTCCCACCCCCCACCCTCTTCTCACCTATAAATAACCTTCTTCCACCTTCATCCTTTCTTTACGCTCTCAAAACCTGCAACAAAGACTCCGACGAACACAAAACCTGCAACTTCCATAAAAATGGCCTCCTCCTCTGCTTCTCATGAATCCAACAATAACGACAGCCACGTACAGTCAACAGGAGCTGACAGCCACGCACTTGTCTTTTTGCCCATGACACCAAACAACCACGCCATTGAACTGTGCAACACCCTATTTGACGACCATTTTGCGATAATCATAGAGTTCTTCAAGAACTGCATCCTCCTCCCTGCCCTCAAACTAGTGAACCCTAATGTACCATTAAAATACGTGCAACAATACTGGCAAACCAACGAATTTCATCCAGCCAGTCACGGTATAATGGGGGATATGGACGCCCCAAATGATATGATATGCTCGCTAAAGATAACGCGAGCCAAAGTGTCTAGGGTGTTATGCATTCCCACAAGAAGGGAACTCGGAATTGAACAATATGACGAACCACCATCCTCCGACGACATCCTCAGGTTTGTAAAGATGCTAGGTTACAATCGTTACCTACGAAATGTCTCAGACTTCAAAAGACAATTTCTCCCGCCAATGTGGAATTTGTTCTTCTCCATCCTCAACCGATCCCTCACCTGCGAGCTAGGTTCCCTAGGCCAAGGAAATCTCAACATAATGACAATTACGTATGGGCTTTTCTTTAACCTCAATGTCGATTACGCTTTCCACATTTACAACGAGATTCATGCGGCCGTGATCAAAAAGTGCAAACTTCAAGCCGCAGGAAAGCCACTCTCTGCAATTCTCTTTCCCCGATTTCTTGCTCTCTTCATAGGGGACGCGATGAGGAAGAACGGACTACCTGCTGTGGAGCCCTTTACCTTGGTCTACAAGATGCAAGGACACCGCCCAACCATTTCGAAGGAAGGATACAGCATCAACCGACTGCTGTCCCGGGCTATGCTCACTGTCATACCATCGACAAGTGAGATACGCTAGACCTATGAACGTTCCATGCCATCCCAAGAACCGAGGGCAGCTACCCCGGAGCACTTAGAGTCGTCCCCCCTCCAAGCGAGGGAGCACAAGCGTCATCTTCATCAGATGATGAAGATGATGATAAATAATGATGCTCGTGCTTCCCCCGGCCTTCATCAAAATATTCCTCATCCTACTACCCAAAGGGCAACCACATCCTCTACCTCTGGCGATCAAAGCCAGAGGGGTATTGAAAAAGGACGACCCGATCCCACCCCAACCCCAGCCAGCCATCCAGAGGCCATTCTTCGGGCCTCTGGAGATGAACAAGCCGAGGAAACCCATTTACCATCACCCCTCTCTCAACAGAGAGGTGATGAAGAGACAAGAGCCCCTTCGCCTCAGGGATCGCCACAACCAATCACACACACAGAAGCATGTGTTGCTTTTGAAGTTGAACCTATAGATCGTTCAGAGTGATCTTCAATTCGTGCATAACTCCCCTCGGTATTTGATCTACCAAAGGGAACACACATCCACTTCACTTACTCAACCTCTGAAGCTGAGGAAGAGGAAGAGGATGTTGCAACATCACAAGATAGCTCTTCTCTCTAAGGCTATCAAGGACATGATGGAAGTCCTTCGAGGCCTACCTTCGCACGAGGCCAAGAAGGTGCCTTAGGAATAGAGGCACAACCTGCAGCATCTGTTGCTGCAGGGGTTACCCCTTTAGCCGATATGGTCACAAAGGCAGAGTTCCAAGCATATGTCGACACAGTGACGCGGTCTTTGGATGACCTTAAACTCATCATACAAGGGATTGTGGACAATCAACCCTCACCCGATACCCCAGACCTCCACCAATCCCTTGCTATCCTCCAACATCATCTAACCAAAATTCCCCAAACCCAAGCCAACACTACCTGCCTACACATGCTCCAACAAATAGTCACTCAACACTATAATACCTCATCCTCCCTAGCCACCCAAAGAAACCAAGTCCTTATCCAATCCCTCGCAACCCTCACGGCTCAGGCAACTGAAGCTGATGAAAACCTTACCTACACCCTCACCTAACTACAAACCATCCTTCGTAATCTTCATCAACTACCTGCCTCCATCATCTCCCAAATTCCTCAACCTCAACCTCCATCCACTTCATCAGTCGATGAAACCCTCGCAACCCTTACCACCCAAATGGCCACCATACAAACCACCCTCACCCAACTACCCGCCACCATACATGCCCAAATCCCACAACAAAGTCCACCCCACCTCCCTCTGCAGCCCCATCCTATGAAGCAGCCTTCTCCTCCTTCACTGCAGAGGTGAGGAATATCCTTGCAAACCTTCCCCATCCTCCACCATCCGTTACAGCCTGTGTGCCACCACCACCACCTACTAGCACAGATTTTGCCACCAGAGCCGATTTGCAGGCTCTATCAAAGGCGCTAGTCTCATCTTTCAATGAGATTAGTGCTAAATTCGTTCATCGGGCCATCCATCCAACGAGGGTTCTCTCCCAGAACTTGGCCGACAAACAACGACGTACCACCTCTCTCCTCCAAACAATAGAGGTGAGTCAAAGACAAGCCTCCCTGAAGGTGTATCTTACGTCCTTCAGGAGGGGCAAGAAGAAGAATAGATCGAGAGCCTCCTGCTCGTCAAGCCGCCCCTAAAGCACAGAAGACATGATGATCCAGACCCCGATAATCAAGGTCTTGGACCTCATGAGGGGGAGAAAGAGGTGACGACTACACAACACACAGAATCCGCTACACCACAGCAACCATCACCAGAACAACAACCAACCTCAACCGAACAACCCCAAGCAAGGGAACCAGAGGCCTTGCCCTCTGATGATGTACAGAAGATACAAGTTCCCTTAGCCGCAACACTAGACCCCATCGTGTTGAGTTCATCAACCGATGAAGAGCCAACCACACCAACAAAAACAAACCAAACCTTCACTCCCTCACCCACAATAAACTTACCCTTAACCCTTTCTCCAACACCTCGCACAACTCAACCCTTCACCCTTTCCACACAACCAGAACCTACAACAAACCAACCATCGCCTCAAGAACCACAAACCCCTACAGAAACCCATGCACCATAAACCACCCAAGCCCATGAAAATGAACCATCCAAAGAAAACTCACCCTCTACCCATACACAACCCCAAACCAAAACACAACCCTTAACCCATCAACCCGTGGTGCATGCAGATACTCCTTCTTCCTCAAGGCAACCTCCACAAGGCCTTATGGATGAAATAATACAGAGCATGGAGTCGATGAGGAGACAACCTCAACTGCCGCCCAGGGAACCAATCATGATGGAAAATATCCATCAATATATGTATCAAGATCGTGATGAAAGTTTGTCAACCAATCCTCCAATTCTATCGCCTGAGTCTATGAACCTTCTACACCATCGATTGATCAGACAGACTACTCAAGCGCCTCAGGCTGTCTTTTCGAATGATGGAATAAGGAGAGTCATGGACTTGAAAGTAAAGACATTTGCCAACAAAGCTATCTGATACATCGAGTTTACCATGGAGAGAGCCAATGGGTTAGTTAGCGTGTTCAATGAAAACGACCTCATCAATCTCAAGCCATACGACTTGATTGAGTTATATGCTTACATAGCTCAAAGGCAGGATCACGGCATAAGATTTGGAATGGCAAACCGAGCTATAGTAAAGACAATGGAGTCCCTGGTGAAACACAGAGCTAAAAGTGATTTTGAAATTGCTTTTAGGCTAGGCATTGAGAGACTATCATGCGCTCCTCCAAACGAAGACTTCTAGGGCCTGCAGGAGATATGATCTGCATCAGTTCTTACTCAACCTGAACTTGGACTTGTTTACAAGAATGAGTTCGGGGTTAAAAAATTCTTTAGAATGACTGAAGCCTTCAAGTATTCAAGAGATACACTTGAATGGTTTCAGAAAAATATTAGAGAAAGACTGGGCAGAAACCATGTGCCAAGGGAAGAGGGAAGTCATCTCATTCACGAGATATCGACAGTCATTGCATATCGAAGACTTCTCTTGCGCTTCAGGGAGATATACCCAGGTAGCTCATGATGAGTTAAAACTTTTGTTTATTTTTCCTTGATGTATTTTGTTTCCAGTATTGTAAGAAATTTCATCATCCAATGAAAATTTGGAGTTTGATGTTTTTCTACTAGATTAGTGTCGGTTCTTCACATATGTGTCTAGATTAGACTATGTTTGTTATTTCATTAACTAGGGGGAGATTGTTAAACCTCACAATTCATAATATAAAAAGTAATGAAAAACAACAAGTGATGAAGAACCAGAAGACCAATGAAGACATCAAGGCAAAAACGACTAAGTCTGGAATTCAACCAGAGGATCGATGGACAGTTCAACCAGAGGACCGATGGACAGTCCAAGGATGTGATGGAAAGACTCATCAACCCTCTGAATCAACACTTAGAAGATTTTCCAGCAATTCATACAAGCATGCGATGGAGATTCGAAGATAAGGATAAGATCATCATATATGAGTGACAGCTGGAGATGACAAGTCAATAGATGGAATTCGAATTTATCTTAATATTAATGTTTATCCATATGAAAGATAAACCTTATCTGTTAAATAGAAGATTTGCTAGAAAATAGTATTAGAAAGTTATCTTCTTATTAGCCATTTAGTATAAATAGGTAATCAGATCTATTGTAAAAATAAGGCTTTTACGCATTGTTTTACGTTTCTGAGTTTATAAAGTAAAACCTTTGAGGCTCAAGATTGTTCATAAATATTCTTATTTTTATTCTTGAGTCTTCATAACTTTCTTCATAAAATCACTATAATTTGGTTTTTCAAACTAACTGAAGCATTCAAGTATTCAACCGAAACACTTGAGTGGTTTCAGAAAGTCATCAGAGAAAGACTGGTAGAACTCATATGTCAAGGGAAGAAGGGAATCAACTCATTCATGAGATATCTATAGTCATCAACTATCGAAGACTGCTACTGCGCTTCTAGGAAATATCTCAAGGTAGATCATGAATAGGGTTTTAAAATTTTTGCCTTAAATTAAAATGTCTTTGCTTCTAGTACTATAAGAATTCATCATCCAATGAAAATTTGGAATTTGATGCTTTTCTTTAGATTAGTCTCTGTTCTTCGATATTGTTCATAGATTAGTTCATGTTTGTTCTTTCATTACTTAGGAGGAGATTGTTAGACCCCATAATTTATAAGTGTAAAAGTAATGAAGAACAATAAGTGATGAAGAACCAGAAGACTGATGAAGACGTTAAGACAGAATTGACCAAGTCTGAAGAACAACCAGAGGGTCAATGTATCGATCAGAGATGCGATGGAAAGAGCATCTTCATCACTCCTCTGGTCAACAACACTTAGAGTTTTCTTTAGCAATTCAACCAGAGGCATACGATGAAAATATGAAGATAAGGTTGAATCATCATCCCATGAAAGACAACTAGAGTTAACTAGTCGACAGCTGGATTTCAAGTTTATCTTGATTAATAACTTATCCATTCTAAGATAAAAATTATCTTTCCTAGAAGATTGGCTAGATAGTCTTATTAGATAGTTATCTTCTTATCACTAGTATAAATAGGTGATTAGGCCTATTGTAATCAACATCGCTTTTTACCTTTTTATATTGAATAAAGTGTAATCATTGGCACTCAAGATTGCTCTTTGAATGTTCATACATTGTTCTTGAGTGTTCATCATTTTGTTCATTAAAACACTATAATTTGGTTATTCTTAACTTTATTATTAGTGTTATTGAGAGATCTGGGATCAACAGTCTGCATATTTCTTACCAATAAAAGAAACTTATTCTTTAGAAAGGTTGGCCGAGTTCTACATCAAGGAAATCGTGACCAGACATGGTGTCCCATTATCCACTATTTTTGACAAAAATAGCCGTTTCACATCAAAATTTTGGGAAAGTCTGCAAAAAGCTTTGGAATCACAAATTCCATCAAGTACAACTTACTATCCTCAAACAGATAGGCAAAGTGAAAGAACCATTCAGACTTTCGAAGACATGTTGAGAACTTGTGTTATTGACTTCGGGAGATAGTGGGAAGATCACTTACCATTAATAGAATTTGCCTACAATAACAGTTACCACTCCAGCATCCAAACAACACCATATGAGGTATTGTACGAACAAAAATGCCAAACGCCATTGTGTTAGAATGAGGTAGGTGAAAAGCAACTGACATGTCTCGAAATTATGCAAGTAACATCTGAGAAAATTGAACAGATTCGGGCAAGAATCAAGACAGCCCAAGACCGACAGAAAAGTTATGCCGACAAGCAATGAAAACCGATTGAGTCCAATATGGGGGAATATGTAATGTTAAAAGTATCTCCGTGGAAGGGTATGATAAGATTTGGGAAAAAAAGTAAGCTCAATCTGAGGTATATTAGGCTATTCAGAATTTGTAAATGGATTGGGCCAGTAGCTTATTAGTTGGAACTACCATAAGAGCTCAGCCTAATTCACAGTACCTTTCATGTGTCAAACTTCCGCAAATATTTGGCCGATCCAAGTCTAGCAATACCGCTTCCAGAGATGAAATTGGACAGTAAGGTGATTTTTGGGGAAACCCCAGAAGAAGTAACTGACAGAAAGATCAGAGTGTTGAGGAATAAAGAAATAAGTCTGGTAAAGGTACAGTGGCGATATCACAAGGGTTCAGAGGCTACATGAGAACCCGATATTCTTGGCTATTTGAATATATGAATTCTGGGACGAAATTCTTTTAAGGAGGAGAGAATGTTATAACCGGATTTCAGACAACATCAGTTGAGGTAACCTTACATGGTTATTATGTGAATTGTGTGAAATATGCATGTTTAATTTAGAAATGCGTGGATCATACATGCATGTGAATATGATGCTATGCATGCATATGGGAAAATGATATGTGTGTGTACATGATAATATGCATACATAGGTAATGTGAAAAGTGCATGTGCGGTAAAATGCTTATCTGAAATATTATTATTAAATTAGATGGTACCTTGTAATTAAGAAAAGTTGATTTTTAAAATATTAACTTCCACCGCCCAAGAGAGTTTTATATAATTAAACCGGCCACTGCCTTTGTGGGAAATATATAAAGAAGGTAAAAAGTGATAAGATCTTATCTTATCACCTTAGTTTTGAGAAAGAATCATTTTGAGAAAGAAAGGTGTGTGAGTGTGGTGGTGGAGGCTGTTTTTGAGAAGATTTTAGCACAAAAGCAATTTGAAGAATCTGTGTTCCTTTGAAAAGACTTGTTTTGTGTTGAACCTGCAAATTTGTGCTTGATAAGGTGAGTTTTGATAAACTAAGACCTTTATATATGTTGTTATACAAACTATTGGGTTTTGAGGTTGAATTTTTTAAGAAATGATGGTAGAACTGTTTTAAAATAGTTTCATATGATATTGTTATAAATTTGATTATTGGAAACTGTTTTGGAAAGATAAAGAAGAGGTTGCTTCTTTGAAATAGTTTTGGAATGATATTTGGTTTTGTGGATTTAAAAGAGATTTGGTGTTTGGAAAATTGTTAAAAGAACTAATTGTTCTTGAGTGTCAAGTTTTAATGATAAAACTATCTTTTGAAACCATTATTGGTTAAAAACTATAGACGATATCTCATCAAGACGGTTGGGACTTTGGTCTATCTTTATTTAGGATTAATCTATTGATTTTGTGGATAAAACTATGAAGGTTGTTTCATCAAGACGGTTGTGACTTTGGTCTATCTTCGTTTGAAAGTAATCCATAGATTTTGATGAGGAAATAAGGGTGGCATATCAAGGAGAGGTGTACCTTTGGATATAAGGGTGGTAATTGTGTGTGGATATTATAGCTCTTGCTATTATGTCTTTTAAGATAGCAAGAGATTTGAGTTCTTACTTCTTTGTGATTTGAGGAATCAGAGATGTTGCTCTTATTAGAAATGATAGTATTGACGTTATTGAGAAGGGAAAAACTTGGTCTATGACCAATGGTTTTGGATAAACTCTCTTTTGGAACAAGTGTGTGATTTAAGAGGAACCAGAGGGGCTCTAGTTGTTCCTTGTAAGGAAATAGAGGGGCTCTGGTTGTTCCATGTAAGGAACAAGAGGGGCTCTGGTTGGTCCTCATAGTAGAACCAGAGGGTTCTGAATGATGATTTGAGATCTATACAAGTCTTTTTGCAAAGTTCGTAGTTAAACCAGAGGCTCTGTATCTATAGATAAGAGCTTTGTGTCAAAATTATACTACATATATGCCATGGTTCTTTACTTCGACAGGGTACAGATATCTAAAATGATCTCTGGATTTATCAAAAGATCCTTTCAATTGGCTAGAATCCCTTACTTGAACGAAAAAAGAAATTTTCAAAAAGGTTTTATACTTAGAAGTTTTTCTTGCAAAGAAAGACATACCAAAGAGGCTCTGGTTGGCCTATCGCATTAGACTAGAGGCTCTGGTTGGTTTTGCATGTTGAGCCAGAAGCTCTGGCTAGTAGAACCAAAGCTTTGGTCATCAAAGATCCTTTTTAAAAATATGATTTTATTCTTGGGAAAGTTATTTTATTATCTATGATGTTAATCTCTGAATGTTTTTGGGAACTTTGGTTAAGTAAGAGGTTCTGGTTGACTTAACCAGAAGCTCTGGTAGAGGAACCATAGGGGCTCTTATTCTCTTGCTTGTCGAAATATTTTCTAAGTCTGTTTTTGGAACCAGAGGTGCAATAGACGCAAACATAATGTGGAATTATATTTCATTATGTGAAATGATTTTATTTGAATAAGATTTTGGTGATTTTTCACCTTCCAACTACATGGAAAAAGGGGATATCACTAGACCTATAGGTCTAACCCTCATTTTGTGTTTTTCAAATATGTATTGTAGGAAATGCTGAGTATAATGATAGTAAGGGAAAGGGCAAATTGTGAATTATCTCTCTATATGCTAAGACTTTATGAAGATCGATGGATGCATTTTGATATTAGATGATATGTAGTACAAGAGCATGTATTGTGAAAATTTTGAGTTGTGTAATTTGTAATATGGCTTCTTGTATAATGTACCTTTGTGGGCTTCAACATGTATTTTGTGAATGAAATATGTGTTATATGTAATGTGGGGGTTGGGGTGTTACAAGAGAGGTGGTATGCTCTTGTTGAAGAGCAAGGCTCTTCTTGAAGATTTTGGTTGGCTCGGCCGCTCTGGATGCGAACTTGGCATTAATCTCGTTGAAGTTGGAGACCAATGCCTTTGTAAGAGTGCGGAGGTCTTCCGTCGTGACGTTGTCCTGGGGGTGGAGGTAGGGGTAGGTATGGTGACGGAAGAGATGAGGGTGCGTACCTCTACAGTGAAATAGGTAAAGGCTTCATCGGGGGTAGGTGTTGCAGAGGGAGGTGGAGGTGGGGTTGTTTGTGGTATATTGGCTATTATGGTAGTGGGTAGGGAGGCGATGGAATTGGCGATATTGGTGACTTGGGTGGTAAGGGTGGCAAGGGATGCATCGGTTGCGGTGATTTGTGCCGTGAGGGCGGCTAGGGATGCAGTGATGGAGTCATGTCTGGTGGTCATGAGGTTGGTATGAAAGTTGTGCAACTGGACCACCAGATGCTGGAAGGACTGTATTCTGGTTGTATTGTCCCTCGATTGAACTTCAAGGGACGCAAGGGATTGCTCGATGAAAGGTCGATGGTGGGGGTGGATTCAGCAATCCTTGCTATGTTGAGTTTAAGGTCATCCAAGGACCGCTGAATCGAGTCAGCAAAGGCCTGGAACTCGGCCTTTGTGACCAACTCTGCAATTGGGGTAACCCCTACATCAAAGGATGTTGTAGGTCGAACCTCTGTTCCTGAGGTGCCTCAATCGATGCCTTGTGAAGAGTGAGGCAAGGGAGGACTTCCATCTCGTCCTTGATATCCCTCAAGAGAGGAACTCTCTCGAGATGTTGCAACATGTTCCTCTTCCTCATCAGATTCAGAGTTCAATGAAGAGAAGTAAATGTGTTTCCCCGTCGCTGGACCTAGTATAGACGGGGTGCATGGGTGAAGAGGCGACCTCTCTGAACGATCGATGGGGATATCAAAGTCAGAAGCAACAAATGCTTATGTGCGTGTGGGTAGTGGCGAGCCTTACGGAGAAGTGGCTCTTATTTCTTCATCACCCCTCTATTGGGAGAGAGGTGATGGATGATAGGGTTCCTCGGCTACATCATCTCCAGAGGCTCGAAGAATGGCCTCTAAATGGCTTGGTTGGGTAAGGATCGGACTAGGCGGTCCTTGATCAATATCCCTTTGGCCTTGGTCGCCAAGGATAGATGATGTGGTTGCCTGGGGTTATGGTTGGGGAGATGGAATAGAAGTGCTCATAGGGCCGAGGGAGGTAGGAGGAGTGTCATCATCATCGAATTCATTATCCGATGAAGACCTCTCACCTTGTGATCCCTCGCTAGTGTCTGGGGAAGGCTCTATGTGCTCTGGGTTGCTGGCCATAATTTTTAGGCCAGCAGAGAGCTTTCGTATGACCTACGTATAGGGGAGGTGTCTGGAATGACACTAAGCATGGCCCTTGACAAGGGCCTCTCCGCGGGGTAACCATCTTTGGAGATGGTGGGGCGATGACCATTCATAACATATTGCAGGGTGAATGGTTCATCACAAGGCAACTTGTGTCCCTTCATCGCGTCCTTGATAGAAAGGGCAAGGAAGCGAGGAAAGAGCACCGACGTGACCGGCTTCCTTGCAGCCATAAGCTTGTTCTTCTTCACCATGGCAGCGCGGATCTCAGTGTAGATCAGGAGAGCATAGTCCAGAGGCAAGTTGAAGAAGAGACCATACATGATGGTCATGATGTTGATGTTGCCCTGGTCCATACTCCCAAGTTTGCACGTGAGAGCTCTGTTGAGGACGCCAAAGAATACGTTCCACATGGGTGGAAGGTATTGTCTCTTGAAGTCGGATGCATTTCTGAGCTCGCGGTTGTAGCCCAACATTTTGATGAACCACAAAATGTCGTGACTTGTGGGTGGTTTCGCGTATTGTGCAATCCCGAGCTCCTGTCAGGTGGGAATGAAGAGGAATTTGGAGATTTTGGCTCGGGATATCTTGATTGAGCAAACCATGTCTTTGAGGACATCAATGTCGCCCATGATTCCAAGGTTCTGCGGGTAGAAGTCGCACGTCTGCCAATATTGTGGAACGTACTTGACCGACAACTTGTTGTCGGAGAGGGTGAGGGCTGGTTGAAGGATGCAGTTTTGGAAGAACTCAATGAGAATGGCGAAGCGATCCTCAAACAGTTGAGGACGGAAATCAATGGCGTGGTTGTTTGGCTTGATGAAAAGGAACACGATCGTGCAACTGTCTGCGCCAGTCGACTTCACATGGTAGTCGTTGTTGTTGGATTCGTGTGAGTTGGGAGACACCATTTTTGCAGGTCGTGAGTTGCAGGTTTTTCTTGCTTTTTGAGCCTGTAGCCACCCGCTATTTTATAATAGCAACCAAGCCAGCCGGCCTCTTGAGAGTTGCTTGAAAGTGTAAAGGATAAATGGTTGGGGAAGATGGGCTTTTATAGTGAGAGGGAGGCGAGTGGTTTGGTTTTCAAAATAATCATAAAATATTGGTAATGTGATGATGACGGGTGATGTTTGGGAAAAGGTGAAGAGGATTTGTGATCATGAGCTGTAAAGACTACTCACGATCATAATGGTGCAGGTTTGATGGGGCACGTGTCAACGTGGGATTGAATGGAAGGGTAATATGGAGGGTTTCTAGGGAACATGCCTTTTGGTGGTGTCAAGCGCGTGGAAGGATGGCGTTTGGGTTATTTAGGGATAATCATTAAATATAATTATTATCCCAAAGGATAATCCTCAAGAAATATAATCCCAAAAAAAAATTAAATTTAAAATTCCATCTAATTGCGAGATTTTCAATTGAAGATGAGTTTTTGGGAAAATTTTGATTTGTCATGGAACCAGAGGGGCTCTGGTTGGTCATGACTTATGAGGGGGGGAACCAGAGGGTCTCTGGTTGGGTTTGATGAAAAAGTCCATCAAGGAATGTTGGGTTTTGATGAGACAGCGGCTCTGGATAGATGAACCAGAGGCTATGGGCCATCATTTTAAACCCTTGGAATAAAAATATACCCTTTAAGATGAACCAGAGGGGCTTTGGTTGAATGCAACAAGTAAAATAGTCCATAATATAGCATTTTTGGGATCCAGAGGCTCTGGATAGAGGAATCAGAGGCTCTGGGTGGGAAAATGCAAACAAAAAGAACCAATGTATTGAACCAAAGGGTCTCCGGTTGAATTGGGATAAACAACCAGAGGGATGATAGGTTCAATTTGGATCCTTAAGGATGATGATATATGCATGACTCCCCCTCAAATGATGCAAGGGGATGATGAGTAAAAACTCCCCCTAGAACCAATAAGAGAGAAAAAATTATGACGACCAGAAGATCTGGTCTATACAACTAGAGGCTCTGGTTGTGAAAAATGGGTTATATGAATATGAATGATGATGAGAATGGAGGGTCAATGGGACTAAATGGTCTCTGTTTCTGAAGACATAGAATCCAGAGGCTCTGGTTGCATTGATGATATAAAATGCAAGAGAAATGCAAGGAAAAAGATAACTAATGAGGACCAATTTGGACGAGAGGGGCTCTAGTCCCAAAAACTTGGAATCTAGATGCTCTGGTCTTTAGAACCAGAGGCTCTGGTTGGGAAGGGTAGTAATTAATGAAAAACACCAAGTACTTTCTTTGGAATAGAGGGGATCTGGTTCTAAATAGATGAATTTTGGCCAAATATAAACAAGTAGTTCCAATGATTCAGAGGCTCTAGTCTTTAGAACCAGAGGTTCTGGTCAAGAGTACTTGGCTATGAGGTCCATTTTAATATATCACTTTTGGTATAACCTATAGATATTAAGAATCTCTAGTTTGAAAGGATAATTTTCCTTAAGTGGTAAGATTCAACATACACATCTTGCTGATAAGAAACAAAAACCTTTTCTCATCTAGTGCTTTTGTAAAAATGTCTGCAAGTTGAATCTCTGTAGGAACAAAATACACCTCTCCCTTTTCTATATGATCTTTAAGAAAATGGTACCTGACATCAATGTGCTTGGTCTTGGGAGTGCTACACAGGATTTGTAGAGATGCTATGGCTTTTTTGGAGTCACAGATGATAGGGATCTTTTCATATTGGAACCCATAATCCTTCAGCTGGGTTTTCATCCAGAGCACTTGTGAATTACAACTAGCAGCAGCAACATATTCGGCTTCTGCTATAGATGTTGAGACACAGTTCTATTTTCTAGATGTCCAACTAACCAGCTCGTCCCCCAAAAGTTGGTAGCGTCTAGACGTACTCTTTCTATCAAGCTTGCAACCTGCATGATCTGTATCAGTATAGGCTATTAGATCAAAGTCAGAGTTCTTTGGATACTAGAGACCCAATGAAGAGGTACCCTTAAGGTATCTAAAGATCCACTTGAATACAAGTGATGAGATTCTTTAGGATTAGCTTGATATCTTGTACAAAGACAAGTGCAAACATAATATCTGGCCTTCTAGCTGTTAGATACAGGAGTGATCCAATCATGCCTCTGTAGGTTGTTACATCTATAGCCTTGCCTGATGAATCAATAAACAACTTAGCTTCTCTAGCCATTGGAGTTCTCATCGATGATGAATTTGAGAGATTGTATTTCTTTAGAAGGTCAGTCACATATTTGGATTGATTGATAAAAATTTCATCTAAAGTTTGTTTTATTTGAAGACCAAGGAAGAACTTAGTTCTCCCATCATACTCATCTCAAATTTGCTTTTCATCAGTTCTGAGAACTTTTCGCAAAAAATTTGGAGTTAGTAGAACCAAATATGATGTCGTCCACATATATTTGGACAAGTAAATTATCATCTTTGTGCATTTTAAGAGAGAAAGTTGTGTCGATGGTACCTTTTTTTGAATCCATTGGCAATGACAAAGGTAGAGAGTGTTTCATACCAGTCCCTGGGTGCTTGCTTGAGCCCATAGAGAGTTTTATCTAGAAAATATACAGAGTCTGGATGCTTAGAATTTTCGAACCCAGGGGGCTGCTGCACATAGACATTCTCTTGGAGTTTGCCATTGAGGAAGGCAAACTTGACGTCCATCTGATACACCTTGAAACCTTTGTGTGCTGCGTAGGCAAGGAATATTCTGATTGCTTCAAGCCTAGCAACGGGAGCAAAAGTTTCATCGTAGTATATCCCTTTTTCTTGGAAGTAGCCCTTGGCAACAAGCCTAGATTTGTTCCTTACTACAATGCCATCTTCATCCTTCTTGTTTCTGAAGACCCATTTGGTCCCAATGGTCGTTTTCCCTTTGGGTAGAGGCATGAGAGACCATACTTTGTTCCGCTCAAACTGGAGTAGCTCTTCTTGCGTGGCGTCTATCCAGTTTGGATCTTGTAGGGCTTTAAAAATCTTCTTTGGTTCGATCATGCTTAGAAAATTAGTGAAGAGGCATTCATTGGCAGTTGTGGATCTCGTTTTGACATCGGATGATGAATCACCAATAATCTGGTGATGAGGATGGTCTTTTATCCACTTGGTGCAAGATTAAGGTTCTGGAGCAACAGGATGCAGTTCTTCATCGGTTGATGGATCTGCTTGCTCCCCCTCAAATAGATCATTACCAGAGTGATTCTCTGGTTCTGAAGACACAGAAGAAGTAGATGGTGAAGTAACATGAGTTTTAGAAAGAGTTGTACCTTCAGCATTGGAGATCTCATTTGTTTCATCGGCTCTGGAAGGTAGTTTTTCATTGGGTGCTTGTCCAGAGACTACTTCTTCTTCAAAGAGGTCTTCAAATAATTGAGCCAACTCTGATTTATTGGGTTTGCATCGAGATGAATCAGAGGCTCCTTGTTTTAGCCCGAGTTCTGAACTGCTGTGTCTAGAAGTCATTGGTGATGAATCATCAAAGGACACGTTGATGCTTTCTACGACGATCTTTGTCCTTCTGATGAATACTCTGTAGTCCTTGGCGGTTTGTGAATAACCCAGGAATATTCCTTCATCGGCCTTCTTGTCGAATTTGCCAAGATATTCCCTGTCATTGAGTACAAAGCATTTGCACCCAAAAACATGGAAATATTTGACATTTGGATGTCGTTGGTTGATGAGTTCATATGGGGCCTTCTGATGCCTCTTGTTGATGATTGAACGATTCTGAGTGAAGCAGGCAGTAGAGATTGCTTCAGCCGAAAAGAAAATAGGTAGCTCAGATGAAGCAAGCATGATCCTTGCTGCTTCTGCAACAGTTATGTTCCTTCGCTCAACAACTCCATTTTGCTGTGGAGTTTTGGCTGGTGAAAAATTCTGAGCGATACCTTCACTGATTAGATATTCATCAATTTTGGTATTTTTGAATTCTGTTCCATTTTCGCTTCCTACCTTAATGAGTTTGCGTTGTAGAAGCACTTGGAGGTTTTTCATCACCGCGATGAGGAGGTCAGGAACATCTGATTTCTTCTTGACGAATTCTACTCATGTGTATCTTGAGAATTCATCAATGAGTACAAGGTTGTACTTCTTCCCAGAGAGGCTTTGTGTGGAGATTGGCCCACAGAGGTCAATGTGGATCATGTCCAAGGGCTTCGAGCAGGAAGTTTCTGATTTGGTTCTGTGAGAAGCCCGTTTTAACTTCCCCATATCACAGGCTGAGCAGAGGTGGTCTTTTTCGAAATTGAGATTAGGAATTCTGTTGACCAACTTTTGTTTGGCTAATTTCTTCAGGACATCAAAATTCAGATGAGAGAATTTTTGATGCCATAGCCTATTTTCATCACTCTTATGGGAGACAAGGCAGAGAATGTCTTGACCCACAAAAAATTGAAAATCCAAAAGATAGAGATTTCCTTCTCTCTTCACCTTAATGATGGTTTGGTCGGGCTTTGTTTCGATGATGCAGAAACCTTTRCRAAATCTKAMTTCAAGACCCTTGTCGCAGAATTGGCTTATGCTAAGTAGATTGTGCTTTAAGCCTTCAACATAAGCCACTTTTGCGATTGATATGTTCCCCTTGATGAGAGTGTCATATCCCTTGATAGTCCCCTTGTTGTTGTCTCCAAAAGTTACAGAGCCTCCAGATTTTTCGATGAAGGAAGGCAGCTAACTTCTATCACCAGTCATGTGCTTGGAGCAACCTGAGTCCATCTACCATGGTTGCACATGCTGGTCCTGCAAGACAAATTAAGGGGTTTTAGGTACCCATTTCTTGATGGATCCTCGTCTATTAGTCGGGGATTTGACATCCTCTTTTTCATCAGCCCTCTTGGATTTGGGCTGATTTCCTTTGCCCTTAGCCTTTGTAGGCGTGGGCTTATTTCATTTGCCCAAAGCGCAAACTGGGGCTATTTCATATTTCATGAGATTTAATATTTATATATCGATAGACATGCTCAGAAAAATTGCAGCGATGGGTTAATATGTGACTCTTCAGATTTCGCAAAAGAGTTAAACACTGATAGGTAGGAGTTTTTGGACAAGAGGGTTTAACAAAGTCAAATCCCAATGACAAGGCTTCAGCGATCTGCTACAACTGTCAGCGTAAAGGTCACTTTGCTAGTGAATGAAGGTTGAAGAAAACTGCGACGCCATCTTCCAAAACCCCATCCTCTTTCAAGCCCAAAGATGACAAATATCAAAAGTTGAAGGAGAAGTACAGATAGTTGAAGAGTTCTCAGCGTAAAGGCAGAGGTCTTGTCATTGAAGAACACGACTAGGCTGATTCTTCTAATGAATCATCCTTGGATGAGGAATAAATGGCCTACCTCTGTCTTATGGCCAAGGATGTCAAGGAAGAACCTTCTGAAACATCATCCTCATGTGATCCCTCGTCATCTAATACTACTAAGGTATGTTCCCTGAATGAACCCTCTTCTCATTCTTCTGTTCCTGATAGCCTATCAACGTTAGATACGTTGACAGTTGATCTTTATAATGCCCTGAATGGCAAATCCAAAGCAGAAATGCTTAATCTTTATCTTCAAGAATAGTTGAGGATATGTCATTCTAAGATCAAGGAGCTGACCAAGATCGAGGAAGATCTTAAGGATCAGGTCATTGTAAACCGAACCATCAGTATCGAGTGTGAATAGGCTATAGAGCGTGAGCAAGCTATTGCTAAACTCGAGGCTTTGAAGGCTACAATTAAAGGGTGGTGCAAAGCCTCCATCAAAGCCTCTGAGATCTTTAATGCTCAGATCCCTGCCAATATTAAGACTGGTCTAGGCTTCTCTTATGATCAGGAAGAATGTGTCACAGACAGGTCCATGCTAAAGTTTGGCACTTTCATCTCCTCCATTCCTGATACTTCTTTCTCTCAGTCTTTTTTTCTGAGAGTCAGCTTGAAGAAACTCCTTTGAGTTCAGGTTGCAAAGACAAAAGTAAATTCATTGTCATAGAACCTCTTCCCAAAAAGGCCAACAAGTCATATAGATCTAGATCTATTCCTTCAGCTTGTGCACCTTCTTCTTCTTCTTCTTCTTCTTCTTCTTCTTCTTCTTCTTCTAGGATCAAGATATCTGAATCCACTAAGAAATCTAAGTCAAAGCCTAAGGTGAATGGTTCACCCAAGGACTCTAAAACCTCAGTTGTTCCTCCTAGAACAAATGAGAAGGGAATCCTTGGATGTAACATCCGAAAATTTAAATACCAGGTTAGTAGCTAGATAGCACTTTGGGAATATTATTAACACTCAAGTAGAGCGATTCGAGCTTAAGTAGTTAGAAATCCCGATAGGTTGCGTAGAAAACACTGTTTCGACCCGTAATGAACCGGATCGTCTTATAAAATGCCAAACACTCCAAATATTTTTTTTAAAACTTGCATAAAATATAGAGTCTACATATTTTAAATATTTTTACTTAAAATTATATTTAAGGAATTTATTTATCTCATAAAATAGAAATTTGGGTTTTTTTCTCAATTTCTCACAAAAATACTCAACTTATTAAATTATGGGCTAAATTTTTATAAAAACAAAAGGTAAAAAGAGAGGCCCATAGGCCCAACTAATTCCCCCCCCCCCCCCTCTACATATAAATACATTTTGAAATTTTAAAATACTCATTTCTATTTCTCTTGGCAACCTTTCATCTCCTTACTCTCCCTCATTTTTCATCTACTACTCTCTCCCTCCATCTTCTTCTTCAAGAAATAAAATTCAGCCATTTAATCATAGAAAAGAAAAGATTTAAGAAGCAAAACTTGAAGAAATCATCTTCTTTTAATCAAATGTAAGAACATTTGTTAGTATTTTGGCTTTATTTTATGCACTTTTAGTGCCATTTTCTTGTCATTTTCATACTTTTAAGTTTACAAAGGAGAGGTGTTCTTCATTCTAAGTTCAAAGAGTAGATTTTACACCAAAAACATTAAAAATGGTCTTAATATGGTGAAAATCCGTGACCTAACAGTCTAGAACTTTTGAAAAACAAGAAAAACATTCATTTCATGCATTTTTGTGTCTCTTATGGAATCTGAGTTCTCTTTCATTTTTGTTACAAAGAATATTGTATTTTATATATCCTTACTTTAATATTGAATAGTAGAGTGATCTTCTTTCATAAAATCATCATTTTTGGAAATTTTGATTCATAAAAGTCCATTTTTGCATAAAAGAATGACTTATCTCCTTGACAGATTCATTGCATGAGTTTAGAACGACCATATCTGCTTGTGTATGGACCCAATAAGCATGAATATTTTTCCTTAATAATACTTAGGGGCCATTTGGTTCGCGGAATTCGAAGGAATTTGATGGAATTGGAATGATAAATTCCTTTGACCAAATTCCAATTCCCTTGTTTGGTTCATTTCTTGAAATGGATGGAATCCTTCAAATTCCAATGAATTCCACAAATTAAGGAATTCATCATTCCTTAGCATAATGGAAGGAATTGAATTCCATGAACACCCACAATGACCATGCTATTACTGTTTGTGATGCCCCACCCCTAACCCCCCACTACCACCACCACACCACTACTGTCACCGCCACMCACCCTACCCCACCACTAACCACCATGCCATTACTGTTGTCATCACACCCACCCACCCCCGGGCCCCGGTCACTCACTGCACATCCCTGCTACAACCATGCTACTACCGTTACTATCAAGCCCCTAACCTAACCCCCACCACCACACCATTATTGTCGCTATCACAACTGCCATTCACCCCCACCCCACCCCACTCTACCCCACCACTAACCACCATGCCACTATTGTCGTCGTTATACCCATCCACTCCCAGCCACCCGACCACCATCCCACCACTGTCATCTTCATAACTGCCACCCATCCCCACTACCCTACCCCCCACCCCTCACCATTATTGTCGCTTTCACAACCGCCATTCACTCGCAACCCACCCGA
>NW_020200618.1:173998-178238 GCF_001531365.2 Cynara cardunculus var. scolymus
TAACTACCATCCTACCACTATAGTCTTCACTTGCCACCCACTGGCCCATCCCCAATGCCTCACCTCACCCCGCCTACCGCCAACAACCCAACCTATTGTGGGGCAGGGGCAGGAGTGGTGGGGGCGGGTTGGGTAGGGGTTGGGGCAGGGTGATAGCTGTGATGACGACATTAGTGACATGGTGGTTGGTAGGGCGTGGGTGGCGAAATGTGGGATGGTCCAAACAAAGACGATTGTTCCAATTCTATTGAGATATTTCATTTCTATTCCTACCAACCAAATGCATGGTCAAATTCCATCAAATTCCATTCCAATTCCTTCAAAGTCAAATTCCTTTGATGGATTCCAATTCCATCAAATTACATTATGTGAACCAAACACCCCCTTAGTGTATTAGTTTTCAAACCCAAGTGGAATCATGAGAAAATATGACCTTATGACCTCACAACACCCAAAAGAAATTTGGTATGCAACAGTGGTCGGTCAAAACATTTGTATCTCATTGTTCATCTATAACTCTTAGAAGACACATCAAAACTCATGAAATTTTACCTCTAGAGTATATCTTAAAGTGTTATCTTTCAAAAGAGTCTAACCCCACCCAAAAACATGGTGATTTAGGGGTTCAACCGATTTTTACAAAATAAGTGTGCAATTTGTCCAGACTTGATAGATTTTCACATGCATGTTTAAACAACCATAACTCCCAAACTATACACCCAAATATAGTGATTCTTTTTGGAAAAGCTATCCTTATGTATTAGCTTTAAAACTATTCATGAACCATTGGAAAATAATAATTATAACTCCTTCAAAAAAGTGTAACATTAAGAAAGGGTTTTCTGTTTTGAAAGCTGTAATCACTGTTTTGGTAAAATTTGTTTGAGACCCTTCCACTCATCCAAAAATATTGATTTTCGGTCATAATGATCCTAACTCAGTATACTAAAACATATAATTTTTTTGGAAAATATACTTCTTGGATGAGGGTGAACCATGGACATTATTGAGTCACAAAGATTCTGTCAGCATGCATGATTTCCTAAAACCACTAAAGATTGGACTCTTAAACCATAAACCCCATAATAAGCATATAAAGTGCTTAAAACTTGATTTTTATCTTAAGAACATAAAGAGGCATTTTATAAGATGTAAAGGTAGAATAGTAACCATAACCTTTAAGATTTTGACAACGGTTCGTTTTCTATAGGGATTCACTAAAAGGACTTTACCAAGACGTACCATTTGATCACTCAACCATCTTCTCTGTGAAAGAAAAGGTGAGTATTCACGGCCCCTTTTTAAATCCATCATTATTTGGGGGAAAAGCATGTATAAAAGTAGTTGATGTTTGTATAAAATATACAATGTGATTAAATCGTGGATACAAATTGATTATATGAAATATGCAATAAAATGAAATTGTGAATACGATTACTAACACTATGTACGTTAGTAAGAATTGTGTTTGGGTTAATTAAAAAGTCCCACTTGGTTACACTACTTATTAACTCGTATGAGCCGATAGTTTAAGTAGATAGCGCTATTTGGATTGACAATCCCACATTTTACTGACGAGTAGGGGTGCAATTAACTAAAACACGGGTTCTACACATGTGGTTTAAACACCACCGCTGAAATAGTTTGGTATAAAGGGCATAGTTGTCGCAGGTTTAGTAGTGCCCAACACTTAAAATTACTTGGAATACATTGTGCCTCTTTAAAAGTGCTACACGTATGAGAGTTGTTGCGAGTAAGTAAAAGACTTGCTCAAACTAAATATTGCATAAAGATTTGTTGTACATTGAAAACCTATGAACTCACCAACTCTTGTAGTTGACACTTGTTTTAACGTGTTTTTCAGGGGTAAGGAAGGCACATGGTGGCATTTAAAAGAAGTCGTGTTTCAATCATCAGGTTTGAATTTTTTTTATATTTACAAATTTGTCGTTTTGGGAATGTAAACTCTGGTTAGTGATGTAATGAAATTTTAATGTATGGTGGTGTTATTTATACTCTATTTCTATGAGACTCTACATGCCATACCTCGTTTTTCCGCTTAGCGGGTGTGACATTAGAGCTTGTCCATTTTCTGTTCCTTTGGTACTTCCTAGCCCTAAAGCTGGTTTCAGCTATAGGAAGTGTAGACACTATGGTGAAACTACACATATTTCTAGTAAATGTCCTTCTGCTACCAACGCTGGTCCTCCAGCTAAGGGAAAAAACGTAACCAAGGGTGAGAAATCAACCAAGGTGAAATCTGCCACTAAAGTTGTGAAAACGACTAAGGTTAAGAAAAACCACTATAGCCTCTTCTTCAGGCTCAGTGAAGACACCTACTGACTTTATGCCTTCATCGTCAGTGGTTGTTGCTCTAAATCCCACTGTAGCCTCTTCTTCAGGCTCATTGAAGACATCTACTGACACCGAGTCTTCAACTTCAGTGAATGTTGCCTCTAAATCTGGACGATCCAAAGAAAACTGGGTACCAAAGCAATCTTAATCTGTTTTTGTGTGTAGGAAGTCAAAGGCATTTGGTATCTTGATAGTGGATGCTCGAGACACATGATTGGAAATAAATCCCTTCTCATTGACTACAAGGATGAACGAGGCCCTTCCGTAACCTTTGGAGGAAACAAAAAATGATATACCAAGGGCTTTGGTATATTAACCAACAGTGCAACTACTTTCAAATGGGTTGCATATGTTGAAGGACTGAAGTACAATCTTATTAGCATCAGTCAGTTGTGTGACAACAATTTCACAATAAAATTTTCTAAGAATTCATGCTACATCTTCGACAAGGATGATAAGGTTGCTCAAACCGGTTCTCACTTAGATAATGTATACATCATCAACATGGATTCTCTTCTAATGGAGAAGAACTGTTTTCTCTCTAAAGCCTCGTCAGACATCAACTGGGTATTGCACAAATGAATTTTTCATCTCAACTTCAAAACACGAAGTGAGTTGTCTCGAAATGATCTCGTCACTGGTCTTCCTCAACACATCATTGCAAAGGAATCTATTTGCTCAGCTTGTGAGAAAGGAAAACAGACAAGGGCTAGTTTCAAGTCTAAGCAAGTCTCTTTAGTGACCTCTTCACTTTAGTTATTGCACATGGATCTCTTTGGTCCAGTCAACGTGCAATCAATAGCTGGAAAAAATATACACTTGTCATTATTGATGAGTATTCCAGATACAGTTGGGTCTTCTTTCTCCTATCCAAGAGTGAAAGACCTGAAGAAATTATTTCATTCATCAAACGCATAGAAGTACTTAACAACATTAAGGTACGAATTATAAGAAGTGACCATGGAACTGAATTCAAAAACAGTACTATGGATAGCTTTTTTTAGAACAAGGAAATCTCTCACAACTTCTCATCTATGAGAACTCCACAACAAAATAGAGTCACTAAAAATAGTACTAGATGTTCTCTCATTTTGAACAACCTAAAGCTTCCTTCAGCAATCAACCCAATGTTGATACTCCAGAAGATGGTGATGATCCGCTTATCATTCCAGATGCAACTAATAACCAAGGTGAATCCTCTTCAGGGATTGTTGTAGTGCTCATTAGTTGCATTCCTCCATCTACTTCAAACACTAACCCATTAGTGGATGAAATGCCTTCAGCATCTGAACCTTAATCAGTCGTTGAATCTCTCTATGAGAGTCCTTTAGCAATTCAACCAATTGTTGAAGAATCTGTAGCTAAAGCCTTATCTTATCTACCTAAACATCAATGCTCAAATGATGATTGTTAGGACCGAATAACTCTATTTCTTGGTTAAGATTACTTACTTGAATGATTGGTTTGACAGATATAATGCAGCGGAAAAGATGATAAATCAAACAAGTAGAAATCGATAAGAACACGATGAAGATTAATGATGAACGTAGGAGAAAGCTTCAAAGGATTTTCAATTGATGAAAATATTAACAATTACAATACTGGAAGCACACTGAATTACAAAGCCCTACACTGCTATTTATAGAAGCAAGTAACCGTTTTTCTGACACGACCTAAAGTAAATAAATCTAAGCCGTTCGATTAAAACAAATTACAGACAAGAACACGTGTTAAGCACGAGCAGCTAAAAGACCTAAGTAAAACAGCTTAAAGATTATCTTCACAGAAGACATTGCTGCAGACCCTTTGTTAGACAACACAAAGGCTCTGATTGATGAAACTTGGAAGTACGCAGAGGAAATCTTCCAGAACCTCTGTGAGACAC
>NW_020200618.1:178353-181231 GCF_001531365.2 Cynara cardunculus var. scolymus
AATCTCCCCCTAAGTATGAAAAAGTAAACTATGAACTTTGGGTGCAAGTGTATGACTTAATTGAATTGAAATTACAAGAAGTGATTAAACATCATCCTCTGAAATAATTAAGATGAAAAGAATTGCAAAGTAAAGAGTTACAATGTAAAAAATTACAAATGTAACGAATTACAAAACTTGAATGACAAAAATTGAAACATTGGCACGATCCTGGGATAGAAGAGAATCAGACTTGAGAYTCTGGGAAATCGTCTACCGCATAAACAAAATCTAACTTTATAGTTCTGTAGACGTCGAAGATGAACTCTCTGAAGTTGATTTGTACTCTGATTGCGTCCAAGAGAGATGACACTTCACCAACCCTGTAGTGTCTTTTATCCACCTCTGCCACGATACACTTGAATATCCAGTCCAATGTCTCCGATGAATACTTGTGCGCTTCTGTTGGGTCAAAGAATCTAAGTATCTCATCCTTATCCAAATACACAAACCCATAAATGGGATTGTGCAGAATGGTGTTTGGATAGTACCTAGACACCCAACTTGGCCTGCTGTAAGGAGGAGTGATCTTCAAATTCTTCTGTGCTAGACGCATGGCCAATTCAAAATCCTTTTGGCTGTAGTACATTACTTGTGCGCGCATAACTTCGATCAGCCTTCTGAGGGATACTTGATATGTTGACCTCCTCTCCATGTAGATATTAAGGATTTTGTGCATATAAATGAGATCATACACGCAGAGGTTATGCAGATCAGCGTCAGAGAATGTATAGACGTTCCCGTCTTCTCTCTTTACAACGTATTGAGAGTAGAGCACAACCTTCTTTAATAAAGTTCTTGGGGAAATTGACACCAAAGATTTGATCATGTGGCACGAGAAGACCTGCTCACGAGGCCTTGTAAGTCTGGATAATCGGAATTTGGTTGCGGCAGAGGGAATCCTAGTGAGCTCTGGGTTGTAGGATGGCTCTGTGTCTGTCACAGAGTATCTCCATATAAGAATTTCCTCTGGGGTAGTAACGGGCTCTGTGCGGACGTTAAGCGTAGGAATCTTGCTCATAGACTCCAAAATCTCAGAGACCCGTCCCCCTGGAGTAGACTCTGGCATCTTCTTTTCTTCTTCTTCTTCTTCTTCTTCTTCTTCCAGGATAGGCCTCTGGGTTGATCCCTTTGCAAGGATGGGCTTAACTGTTCCTTGCAGAGCATCGAACGTACCTGTGGACGTTGTTTGTTGGACTTGTGGGATTGCAGAAGATGTGGCCTCACCTTCTCTGACATGCATAGGCGTTCTGCCCCTTTTCGCCTGAGCCTCTGCCTTGGATTGCTTTAGGACTCTGAGGAGTTTGGGTTCATCAACGTATTTTTCTTCATCGATTGGCGTAGAGGATTTTGAGCTTGAAGATGAACCCTTCTTTGACGACTCTACAACTATGGCCTTTCCCTTGCCTGTAGGCTCTGCAGCCTTTTTATTTCCTTTATCAGTAGTTGTAGGCTCTCCAATCTTTACACCCTTGGCAGGTGCTCTGGCGGCTGGTTTATTCTGTTGTGGGGCCTTGGCCTTTTTCTTTTCCTTCTTTTTCTCCCCCTCATGACGATCACCATCGCGCCTGTGATCGTCATGGCTCTGGATGGCATCAGCCTTGGATGAAGTAAGGGGAGCCCTCCTCAAATGGCGTAGGATTCTAGTGGCCGCCTTGTACATCTTTTCTATTACCTTCTCCGCACCCGCAGGGGCATTCATTACGTCAAGCTCTGTAACCCACTTGAGTTTGGAGACAGTGGATAGAACTTCTGCACGAAGGAGGTCACCTTCCTTGGCAAGCTTGGACATGGATTTTGCGAGTTTATCATTTGAAGAGAAGAGCTCCATCTTAAGCATAGAGAAGTGGTCGATCAAAGTATTCCCTAAGGCTTCCACCATGGCATCCAGTTCTCTGCGAGTGGCCAAATGGTTGATGTTGGCACTTGAGGACTTGGACAGGATGCCATAGGTGACCGCAGAGGAAAACATTTCTTTGATTTCATTGCGGAAGGAAGAATAATATGTGTAGCCCGCTGTGACGAAGTCTCCTGCAAACTTTGCCGCCATTTCTGAAAGTTCATCCTTTAGTGTTTTAAGTTAGGAGGGGTTCAGAGACATTGCCTGGAAAGCCTCTGAAAGATCGTCCTTCTATAAGACAGAGCTCTGAAGGGTCGCCAATGAAAGTTTCAACTCTGTGGTGGTGGCGGAAACCTCCTTCAGAGCCTCTGTAACCGATGTAAGATCCGGAGGCTGTTGCTGGGAGATGAACAAGCTTTTCAACTCGTCCATCTTTGTGAACAACTCTGTGGCAAAGGCTTTAAGCTCCCCCTTTGTCACAAAATCGCTCTGGGAACTCGGACCACCAACACATGGTGATCCTTCTGCCTCGGAGCGTGAGGCGCCCTCAGCGGCTGGTATAGCGTAGCCTGCTCAGGGACTTCCACCATATCCTCGAACATCTCCTTGAGGAGAGCCTAATGGTGTTCTGTAGATTTCATGCCTGGTAGGTTCAGAGCCTAACCTGGCAGAGGTATCTAGTGGAGATAATGGACGTTCTAGATCCACCACCTCTGTGACCCTTACCTGTGCCTCTGAAGCACGTTCTGGCTTATCTCGCTCAAGTGTAGAGGCAACACATGCCTCTGTGGGTTCTTGTCGAGTCCGTGGGCGAATGGACTCTTATAGTAAAACCTTCATCCTTTTGAGAGGATGGAGGAGTTATATGTGGGTGCCCGAGAGTGCGTTCCACATAGGATGAAAGAGTATCATCTGTGGCGGTTGGATGGGTTGGGATCGACTTGTGCGAGCCTGTTTCAATAGAGGGTCCCTCTAGAACAGGGCCTCTAGAATCGTGGA
>NW_020200618.1:182916-183968 GCF_001531365.2 Cynara cardunculus var. scolymus
GTGCGAGGTTAAAGCTTGCGCCTGAGTGACCTCGTTGTCACTTGAGACGTTGACGGACTGAGCGGAACCACTCGAAGAAGACATAGTTGCAGGTTTTGTTGATAGAGAGAGAGTTGCAGGTTTTTTGTGTGTTTGAAAGAATATGGAAGCGTAAGGTTTAAAATGGGGGGGGGGAAAGAGGGTATTTATAGGTAGGGGATTTCAAAAAAAAATTGAACCGTCAAAGGTAATGAGTGACTTTGGGTGAAACGGTTCAAAAAAGTTATGACACGCCGTATTGGGAAGACGCACGATTGATGACGTGCGCTCCCGTTTTCTGACATGCGCGTGTGAGTTCTTTCCCTTATCCACAGAACCACGCACCATATCAATAGACAAGAACTATTGAGAGTTCTGTCAGAGGCTTAAGGGTTACAAAGCCTCTGTGATATGTGTCGGGCTTTCTTAATAGAATTACACCTTTATACCTAAACGGTTTTATAAAATGCACAGAAAGATCAGTACTTGCTCAGCTCAACTCACAGAGCCTCTGTTGGAAGCACCAGAGGTTCTGATGAGATGACCTCTGAGAACAAGATACTTCAAACGTTTTTGTACCTTCTGTGGTTTTAAGTTTTTGAAATTCAACTCCCCCTCTGAGCCAGCTTTCATGGCTCCCCCTCGAATAAAAACCATTTTAAAATCCTTATGAAGAAGTGTCACAGAAGATCCATTCAAAGAGCCTCTGTAAGCACTCACATAGGTTCTGTGAAAAGACTTCTGTGAGCTAAAACATTTTATTCTTCAAGAGGTTTTATCTTTTGAAAAACAACGACTCCCCCTTAACCATGCAAGCCTCTACTTGATTAAACCTGTTGACTAAAGAATCAAGCGAAAGATTATTCAAGAAATTTAAATTATTTACAAAATTAAATTTAAAAGAGAAAAAACTATATACAAAAAGAATAATGAATTAAGACTACTATCACCTAAGACTCTAGACATGACATTCCTATTTTCTGCAAAAGGAAGTTAAACCTTTTCTCATCTAGGGCCTTTGTAAAGAGGTCAGC
>NW_020200619.1:0-1068 GCF_001531365.2 Cynara cardunculus var. scolymus
AAATATCGCAGCATTATGTCGGAAAATGAACATGTGAACTCCGAAGACTACGATCCCTCAGAGCACAGCTACGATAGTGGCAATGATGCCACTGAATCTTCAGCGCGGTCACCYACCCCACAGCCGCCTAGCTCTGTGCCCGCACAGCCTATAGCACCACAAGGGGTCAGATTTTGGGCTACCGCCCGATGAGCATTCCTTCACCCGTGACGGTGTCTTTCTCTGCCCCAACTGGAGCTGTGAGGGAGCCATCACGATCACGCACTCGTAGTGTAACACCTCCACCCGCTACCAGGACCACATCGGAGCGTACTCCGGGTATGACTACCCTGGAGAATTTGTGGGTTTTGGGTATAGCTCAAGATCTTGAGATGTGTCAACTTAGGCTGGAACATTATCGACATTTTGCTGATGGAGTGATCACAGCCCTAGGCACTCAAGATASTATGATGGATCGTTCACTAGAGTTGATCTTCATAGCTAGGAGGGCGATCAGGAGGTTGCACACTTACTTGGCGGTGTTAGCAGGAGCTTTGATGATAGTGATAGGGTTGCTTATTTGGAGTCTTATGCGTTAGAGGATTTTATTTGTTAAGTTGTTGATGGTTGAACTTTAAGACTTTCTTTTGAGGCTTATAGCCGTGGTTTGTGAACAATTTTCTTTTATATTGCACATCTTTATTTTATTTATGGATCCTAGGAGATTTTGCCTATGGATRGTTAAGTTTTGTTGATTATCGATTTAATACCTTGTTATTATAAGTTATTATATTATTATCTTGATTACATGATTAGATGATTGTATCATGCCGGGCAACACAGTGGTAAATAATGAGAATAACCRAACTTCGACTTAAAAATCTGTGTATTAGAAGTATGCCTCCAAGAAGGACTACTCGCAGCACAAGAGAAAATCCTAAAAGCCAAACACCCGATATAGCACAGTTGATAGCTCAGCAAATTCGGGAGGCAGTACCAACTATTGTCGCTCAGGTCACAGCGGGCAGTAATGTAAATCAAAGGAGTGAAGGAGGCCCTAGCACCGAGAATCCCGTAAGAGAGGAGAAC
>NW_020200619.1:3776-5190 GCF_001531365.2 Cynara cardunculus var. scolymus
GCCACATGTAAATATCATCATTTCACTTAATTCCTCATTATTTCTCCATTCAAATTTCTAGACCTCTCTTTTTCCTCTCCCTAAAAACTCAAGGGTCACCTTGAGATATCTTCTTCATTTTCCAACCATTTCAGCCGATTTTCCATCTATCATCATCATTTGGCAAGAGTTTTGAAGATACAACAATCCTTTCATCCACAAACAACGTAATGCATTCATCTCTTCATTTTTTTCTTGTAAGTTTTTGGGAAAAAACCTACTTTTATGCATTCTTCATCTGCTATTTTATAAGTTTCGAAAATTTTGAGTTTCAAGGTGAGATTATACACCAAAAACATGTAAAAATGTTTATTTGATTGTGGTAATCCATGACCCAAACATTAGAACTCAAAATGATAGGTAGAATCATGATTTTATGTGAGTTTATTTCTTAAAAACCTTTTCTTTTGGTGCTGACAGATTATGTGCTTGTGCACAAATCGTCCATATCTTGTAAATGGCTTGTTCAAATGTTATGAGGTTTCTTCTAAAAGTTTATTTATTGAGTTGGGGTTGTAATTCAATTGGTCTCACTAAAAAACATTGAGTTTTGACCCCCCAAATGCTCAAAACATTGTATATATGCATATGAGAATTTTTAGTAGGTAAACCTTACTTTGAATAGTCATAAATCTCTTGATAGTCATTTAAAATTGTTGATTTTTCTTCTGGATGTTAGTTTAATGAGTTACCTTTCAATTGCCACCGATTTCATTCAATATTGTGTTGATTTGAGGTTTGAATTACTCAAAATAAGTTGAACATGCAATCTGTCCGATTCTGACAGATTTGTATATGTATGTTCCATCAATCATATCTCTCTCAAAACTTGATGAAAAAAGATGATTCTTCTTTTGAGAGTTAAATTTATGGATTGTCTCCTACATTCAAGTGGAATCACATAAAATTATGGAGTTTTGTTCTCCAAGCACCTAAAACTCTATAGGTGTGCAAACTGTGAAACCACCAGTAGGTAACTCTTACTTTGAATGCTAATATCTTTCTACTTATTTGTTCTTAATATATTATTATTCTTCTAAAATGTTTTTTTATGAGTTAAGATTCATTTGAATCCAGTTTCACTAAAAAATATGACGTTTTGGGGCATGAACCAATTTATTTAAGTTAAGTGTGCAATCTTTCAACTAATGACAGATGTGTGCTTGTGACTTTAAGGTGTCATATCTTCCTCTCAACTCATCCAAAATGAGTGATTATTAGTTTAAAAGTTTCGTATAAGTGTTAGGTTTCCAATACAACTTGAATTTCTGCAGAACACTTTGTAGAACTCTTTTAATGAGTGTTTTACTAACATGGTGTAATCTGCCATTTCAGTTGTGATAAGTTGTATTGCATAAATTATTTGAATCATCAT